>NC_056453.1:31233588-31371088 GCF_018296145.1 Oncorhynchus tshawytscha
TTAAGACCCTTTGCTATGAGACTCATTGAGCTCTGGTGTATCCTGTTTCCATTGACCATCCTTGAGATGTTTCTACATCTTGATTGGAGTCCACTGTGGTAAATTCAGTTGACAGGACATGATATGGAAAGTCACACACGTGTCTATATAAGGTCCCATAGTTGAAAGTGCATGTAAGAGCAAAAACCAAACCATGAGGTCGAAGGAATTGTCCGTAGAGCTTCGAGACAGGTTTGTGTCGATGCACAGATCTGGGGAAGTGTACCAAAACATTTCGCAGCATTGATGGTCCCCAAGAAAACAGCGGCTTCCATCATTCTGAAATCGAAGAAGTTTGGAACCACAAAGACTCTTCCTAGAGCTGGCCGCCCGTCCAAGCTGAGCAATCGAGGGAGAAGGGCCTTGGCCTGGGAGGTGACCAAGAACCCGATGGTCACTCTGACAGAGCTTCAGAGTTCCTGTGTGGAAATGGGAAAACCTTCCAGAAGGACAACCATCTCAGCAGCACTCCACCAATCAGGCATTAATGGTAGAGTGGCCAGATGAATAGCCACTCCTCAGTAAAAGGTACATGACTGCCCGCTTGGAGTTTGCCAAAAGGCACCTAAACAAAAACAAGACACATGATTCTCTTTTGCCTGAATGCCAAATGTCACATCTGGAGGAAGCCTGGCACAATCCCTACAGTGAAGCATGGTGGTGGCAGCATCATTCTCTGGGGATGTTTTTCAGTGGAAGGAACTGGTAGTCAGAGGGAAAGACGAACGGAGCAAAGTACAGAGAGGTCCTTAATGAAAACCTGTCCAGAGCCCTCAGGACCTCAGAATGGGGTGAAGGTTCACCTTATCACAGGACTACGACCTTAAGCAGACAGTCAGCCTCAAAACACCAGTCTCAAAGTCAACAGTGAAGAAGAGACTCTGGGTTGTTGGCTTTTTAGGCAGAGTTTCTCTGTCCAGTGTCTGTGTTATTTTGCCCATCTTAATCTGTTATTTTTATTGGCCAGTCTGAGATATGGCTTTTTCTTTGTAACTTTTTCTTTGCCTAGAAAGCTAGCATCAAAGGTCACCTTGGTGAAGGTCACCTCTTCACTGTTGACGTTGAGACTGTTGTTTGCAAGTACTATTTAATGAAGCTGCCAGTTGAGGACTTCTGAGGCATCTGTTTCTCAAACTAGACACTCTAATGTATTTGTCCTCTTGCTCAGTTGTGCACCGGGGCCTCCCACTCCTCTTTCTATTCTGGTTAGGGCCAGTTTGCTCTGTTCTGTGAAGGGAGTAGCACACAGCGTTGTACGAGATCTTCAGCTTTCCAAATCATCCTAAAGGTACTCGATGGGGTTGAGGTCAGGGCTCTTTGCGGGCCTGTCAAGTTCTTCCACACGGATCTCACCAAACCATTTCTGTATGGACCTCGATTTGTGCACGGGGGCATTATCATGCTGAAACAGGAAAGGGCCTTCCCCAAACTGTTACCACAAAGTTGGAAGAACAGAATAATCTAGAATGCCATTGTATGCTGTAGCTTTAAGATTTGTCTTCACTGGAACTAGGGGCCTAGCCCAAAACATGAAAAACAGCCCCAGACCATTATTCCTCTTCCACCAAACTTTACACTATGCATTCGGGCAGGTGGCGTTCTCCTGGCATCCACTGCCAGATGGTGAAGCGTGATTCAGAGAACAGAGAACGCATTCCCACTGCCGACGAACAGTTATCGTTGCTTCCAGAGGCAGTTTAGAACTCAGTAGTGAGCGTTACAACTGAGGACAGATGATTTTTACATGCTATATGCTTCAGCACTCAGTGGTCCCGTTCTGTGAGCTTGTGTGGCCTATCATTGTTGCTCCTAGACGTATCCACTACACAATAACAGCACCTACAGTTGACCAGGACAGCTCTAGCAGAGCCAAAATGTGACGAACTGACTTATTGGAAAAGCGGCATCCTATGACGGTGAAACATTGAAATTGACTAAGCTCTTCAATAAGGCCATTCTACTGCCAATGTTTGTCTATGGAGTCTTTGTCTATGGAGATTGCATGGCTGTGTGTCTCAGCCTCCAGTATTTATGCAGCAGTAGTTTATGTGTCGGGGGGCTAGGGTCAGTTTGTTATATCTGGAGTACTTCTCCTGTCCTATTCGGTGTCCTGTGTGAATCTAAGTGTGCGTTCTCTAATTCTCTCCTTCTCTCTTTCTTTCTCTTGGAGGACCTGAGCACTAGGACCATGCCCCAGGACTACCTGACATGATGACTCCTTGCTGTCCCAAGTCCACCTGGCCGTGCTGCTGCTCCAGTTTCAACTGTTCTGCCTTATTATTATTCGACCATGCTGGTCATTTATGAACATTTGAACATCTTGGCCATGTTCTGTTATAATCTCCACCCGGCACAGCCAGAAGAGGACTGGCCACCCCACATAGCCTGGTTCCTCTCTAGGTTTCTTCCTAGGTTTTGGCCTTTCTAGGGAGTTTTTCCTAGCCACCGTGCTTCTACACCTGCATTGCTTGCTGTTTGGGGTTTTAGGCTGGGTTTCTGTACAGCACTTTGAGATATCAGCTGATGTACGAAGGGCTATATAAATAAATTTGATTTGATTTTGATTTGATTTTGCTCGATTTTATACACTTGTCAGCAACAGGTGTGTCATGACTTCTGCTAAAGTCTGTTCCTCTCGCGGTGTTCGGCGGTCGACGTCACCGGTCTTCTACCCATCGCCGATCCAATTTTCATGTTCCATTTGTTTTGTCTGATTGTCACACACACCTGGTTCAATTCCCTAATTACATGTTGCATATGTTCCCTCTGTTTCCCCCATGTCCTTGTCAGGAATTGTTCATTGTAAGTACGTGTGCCTTTTGTGAATGGTGCAAGACGGGTTTTGTGCCCATGTGTTTTTTGAGATTTTTGTAAGCCGGGAGTTATGTGCATTAAATGGCTCCGGCCATTTACCAGATTCTGCTCTACTGCGTTTGACTTCCATGCCACCAGTTACACACCCCTTGACAAGGTGTGGCTGAAATAGCCAAATCCACTAAATTGAAGAGGTGTCCACATAGTGTAATAAACTGTATCGTGTTTATAGGTGTACAAAAGGAGGCTAATTTGTTAATTTTCAATTATAATATTTTTTTTTAGAAAGGTAAGATTTATATTAGATTATAGGAGTACCTTTTGTAGGCCTTAAACATTCTTCCACACCTCAATTGGAACGCCTGTGAGCACTGCCTTCATACCATAGGCCTCCACACCAAACCTTTGCAAAAGTTTCTAAACTTTATTAGGGTAATATAAAAAGTTAGTCAAGCCATTTTCTATTGGAAAAATATGAGCAGGATATTATATAGCGGCAAACACAACATTACAGTTGGAACTTAATTTGGCCAAAGAAAATGGCTCAACAGAATGAAACAAAACACTATGCTAGTGCCTACCATACCCAACCTATGACTGCAATTGGCAAACAATATGTATTTTACAACAGGCTTATAACCTTACTTTTAACTTTATTAAACAAAGAAGGGAGCACGCAATTAAAAAGACAGATCAAACTTAATTTAGCCATGAAACATGTCTCGACACAAAGAAACAAAACACCATTTTGCATAGTTAAAGAACTGGTTTGAATGAATAAATATGCACACAATAATAACAATGATATCCAATGATAATAATAAAACGTATGATTAAAAATATGAATTTTTGTAGAAATATAAGTTGAAAATTGCATCCTACCTGAATAGCGAGTTGTAAAATTGCCTGCTTTGGCTGAGCCAATATTCTTCATCTTTGTCCACTACAATAGTACAACTTCTCCATGCGGAGGACATGTGTCATGTAGCAGGGCTCCAAACGAACATTTTCCACAGGTGGCACTGATGCCACTACGTCTTTCGGATGTTGTCACCAGCCCATAATTTCGTCACACCCCAAAGTATTGGCGACATCACAGAATAGAAAAAATGTGCATGCCTGTCATCTTATAAAGTCATTCACAAGGCTTTATTAAAAACTGTAATAGACTACTAAGTTGGTATTGAATAAGTTATTTCCTATTTCCATCTTTTGATGTTCTGATTGAAAATATTTTAATGTGCAAACTAATCCAGTGATTTCATGCATTTTGGCTAGACAATTAGGCTGTATTTTAAAATAGGGCTCCAGAATTTTCATATTTAAAAAAAGTTATACACTCAGAAAACTTTTCTTTTTTCCCAGAACATTTTTGTTCCCCCTGGAAGGGAGAGACAGAGTACAGGGGCAGGGAGGCAGACACTTTCATTACAGGAGTTGGTTATTTGGTTGTCACCCATAGTAGAACCCTTTTTCGATCCAGGTGGAACCATTTTTAGGTTCCCTGTAGAACCCTTTTGTGGAAACGGTTCTACCTGGAACCAAAAATATTATTCAAAGGGTTCTCCTATTGGGACAGCCGAATAACTATTTTAGGTTCTTGGTAGCACCTTTTTTTCTGTCAGTGTAGGCATACTCTCTAACTTGCGTGTTATTTATATGAAAAAGGACTCCATCTTTGTAATCAACAATAGCCTAGGCCAAGGCTGCTCTCTGACTTTCTCTCTTTCCTCAGAAGCAGGGCAGCCCCGGACAATTTGGCGTGTTACAATTGGATTTATCGTTTTTTAATTAATGTTATTAATTAAAAGCATAGCGGAGATACAGCATAGCGGAGATACAGATATTGCTCCCATCCTGTCGCTAAAAAAGGTGAACTTTTTTTGCAATTTTTGTATAGTTTCAGCTGAGGGGCCTAAGCCACCTTTTGCCCCCTCGTGGAGCTGGGTCTGATCATTATGCCTATGGGACCGCTGTGAAATGGTTAGCTAGTTAGCGTTACGTGCTTGTAGCATTTCAATCGGTGAAGTCAATTGCTCTTAGACCTTGAAGTAGTTGTTTTCCTTGCTCTACAAGCACTGCAGCTTTTGTGGAGGGATAGGTAATGATGCTTCAAGGGTGAGTGTTGTCGATGTGTTCAGAGGGTCCCTGACTCAAGCCCAGGTTGGGGCAAGGAGACAGACGGAAACATCACTTACATTGATGCTGTTGACCCAGATCACTTAGTTTGACTCTGCCCAGCTACTGGGGTTGCTGCGGAGAAGGAGGAGGTCAAAAGGGGGTGGTTGTAACCGGTATAAAATTACTAGCTAGTTTGTGGAGTGTGCTTGTAGCATTTCAATTGGTGACATTGTTTGCTCTGAGACCATGAAGTAGTTGTTTCCTTTGCTCAGCAATGGCTGTGGGTTTTGTGAAGCAATAGTTAATGATGCTTCGTGGGAAGCAGTTGATGTATTCAGAGGGTCCCTGGTTCGAGCCCAAGTTGGGGCAAGAAGAGGGACGGAAGCATGACTGTTACACCTAATTATATGTTAAAAATATATAGTTCTGCATAGGTTATTAGCATACCTCCCTGTTCAATTGTCATTTTAATGAGCATGTCATTCTGACTGTTGGAAATCAAACATCTCAATATATGCCTAGGATATTACTTCCAAATTACAGCACAGTACATGGGATCAAAACACACATCATCAATACAGGCACATATCATGGCATCATAATTAATACACAAATATAATGATATTATCATAAAGTGCCAGATTACATTTAAACCAATTATTTTTTATGCATATGTAAGCATACCTCTTCAGCTGAGTTTAGTTATTAATTTAACATCTAACGTTTTTTAAAACAGGCCCAGTCTGAGGGAGCACGTGCCCTTGTGCCCATGCTGTTGGCATGGCGCCACTGGTCTACTGTGCTTGAATGAATGTTCTCTATCATTAGTATAATTTAACATAGTGGATGTTCTTTTGTGTGTGTGTGTGTTGTGTGTGTGTGTGTGTGTGTGTGTGTGTGTGTGTGTGTGTGTGTGTGTGTGTGTGTGTGTGTGTGTGTGTGTGTGTGTGTGTGTGTGTTCATGCGTGCGTGTGTACGTATTTTTGCGTGTGTGTGCGTGCGTGTGTGTGTACGTATTTTTGTGTGTGTGTGTGCTTGTGTGTTTTGTGTACGCTTGTGTGTGCGTGCGTAGGTGTGTTTGTGTGCGACTCCTTATGTTAGATGCAAAGGGTCCATCAAAGCCTGTTCTGTTCTATGAAAGCCTCCTGGGATGTGGAGTCATACAGGAGGACAGGACAGCAGCAGGGCCTTTGATGCCACACAAAATAAGGCACTGCTGTTTGTCAGAAGGGAGGGAGGGAGGGAGTTCATCCATGCCCACCTGGGCAGACTGATCAGTTGACAGCGGAAGGACAGATGCCTCATCTCCACTGCACTGCTGAGTCTGAGTCCCACCCGTCCTCTGAAGTAGCAGGATCCAGTGGTAAACACACACCGCAGGATAGCATTGAGCTCATCCTTTCAGGCAGTACCTGATAATACACAGGTGGGATTGATTGACTTTGATTGCATGGCGGCACAATAGGTGGGTTGATCGTCCCTGCAGTGACACTGACTACTCATCATTGAGCTGTCCTTTAACAACACCTGATGGCACGGACTAAGACAGCAGCTTCACAGCGACTTCCCGTTTCTTAATTTAGCCGAAGTCCTTGTATTCAAGCTCAATTCGGCTACTCTAGATTTGGATGCGCGTCAAATTTCCAAGAAAAAATTGGGGATTGTAAAAAACCGTTAAAAGGTTATGCATCTGCATTTGGATTATAGTAATTTATGCTAAACAAAAAAATTGTTTAGCATAAATGTGACAAATATTTAGTGACTAAAAACAGAATAGTTTCATATTGCGTGTGTGCCTGCAGGGAGTTTATGTTCAGAGCATCTTTCTTTCATCCCCTTCTCCCTCCCTCCCTCCCTCCTTCTGGTCCTCCCTCTCCTCCTTTTCTCTTATCTGATGGATCCGTTCCTCTGAGACTAATTATTAGAATTCTCTCGTTATCCCCTGTAAAATTAGTAGTCTTCTCCTTAATTTACAGCCATGTGATATTTGGTGTAATTCATTCCTGTTTAGCTTTATATTACTGGCCTGGTAGGCTCACTGTACTAGCTCGCTGGGCTCTCTCTCTCTCACACCATCTCCTTTGCATAGAGTTGCTCAGAGAGTTGATTGTGTCCTGTGGAATGTTGTCCCACTCCTCTTGTGATAGAAAAATGACATACTTACTTGATTTGTTCGATATTAATAGTAAACTATTATAAATTCGTTCATTCCAGCTTCCTGCAGCTAGTCTGGGCGTCGAGGACATGGGTTTTACTAGAGATAGCTTGAAGCTGACAATTGATTGATGTCTCGGTAATAAAAAACAAACAGCCACATTCCAGTCTATCATTAGTGGTGCATGTGAGACATACGTCTCTGGTCTAACTGGGCCTGCCTTCTATAGATGAGATTGTGTGTGTGACTCAAGATAAAGAAAGCTTGAAGGAATAGAACAAACATTTCAGTGTTTGTTCTCATCCTTGCATCTGGGAAACTTAGCCTGGGGGAGTAGAATAATACCCCCCCCCCGTGCAGATAAAGGACAGGATGAACCTAGGGTGGGTTGTGGTTTCCCAATCTGCAATGGAGGAGGGTGGAGCCAGCCATGGTTGAAGCAGTTTGAGGTTTGTTATATAAAGATCCGGTATTCTCTGTATGATTCAAGCATTCGGTCCGACAGTCAAGACTGTTGGATTGACGGCTTCATTATTGCAATAATTAATCAATATTAAATAAAGATGATTGTTTGAAGAAATGACAAAGTCTCTCTCAGTACTGAATTTCCACAACATTGGCTGCGTGATGTTGCTGGATATTGCCGGTAACTAGAACATGGTGTCAATCACGTCAATCCTGATCATCCAAAACATGCTCAATGTCTGGTGCTGCCAGGAATTGTGTACAGATCCGTGCGACATGGGGCCGTGCATTGGACTGCTGAAACACGAGGTGATGGCTGCTGATGAGTCGCACGACACTGGGCCTCAGGATCTCGTCATGGTATCTCTCTCTGTACATTCACATTGCCATTTGATAAAATGTTGTTCATTGTCCGCAGCTTATGCCGGCCCATAAAATAACCCACTGCCACTGTGGGGCACTCTGTTCATAAAGATGACATCAGCAAACCACTCGCTCACACGACGCCATCTGCCATCTGCTCAGGCCTTTTATTGTCTCCAGGACAAAGTGCACCTGTGTAATGATCATGCTGTTTGATCAGTTCTTGGTATGCCACACCTGTCAGGTGGATGGATTATCTTGGCAAAGGAGAATTGCTCACTAACAGGGATGTAAACAAATTTGAGCACAACATCTTAGAGAAATAAACCTTTTGTGCGTATGGAAAATTTCAGGGATCTTTTGTTTCAGCTTGTCACGCCCTGGTCAAAGTATTTTGTGTTTATCTTTATGTATTTGGTCAGGCCAGGGTGTGGCATGGGGTTTTTGTAATTGTGGTGTGTTTGTCTTGGGGTTTTGGTGGTGGTATTGCGATTGTAGCTTAGTGGGTTATCTAGCAAAGTCTATGGCTGTCTGGAATGGTTCTCAATCAGAGGCAGGTGCTTATCGTTGTCTCTGATAGGGAACCATATTTAGGCAGCCATATTCTTTGAGTTTGTCGTGGGTGATTGTCCTTAGTGTCCTATGTGTACTCTCTGTTAGTTTGCACTAGATAGGCTGTTTCGGTTTCGATTACGTTTATTGTTTTGTGTAGTGTTCGTGTTTCTTTATTTGATTAAACATGAATCTCAATCGACACGCTGCAGTTTGGTCCGACTCTCCTTCATCACCACTAGAAAACCGTTACAGAATCACCCACCAACCAAGGACCAAGCGGCGTGGTAAACAGAGGCAGCAGCAACAGCAGCAGCAGGAGAAGCGACAGGTGCAGCAGGAGCAACAGCAGCAGCAGCAAAGGCAGCAGCAGGAGCAAAGGCAGCAGCAGGAGAAGCAACAGAGGCAGCAGCAGCATTGGGAGAGGCTGCACTCTTTGTATAAATGGACTTGGGAGGAGATCCTTGATGGACAAGGACCCTGGGCAGAGCCATGGATGGAATTGGAGCTGTCGGCGAAGCAGAGTGCTGAGTCTGAGAGTGTGGAGGATGTATTGGACAGAGTAGAAAGAAAGGTGTGGGCTTTGCATAGCATGCACGGCATACCAGTGCCAGCACCACGCATCAGGCCTACAGTGCGTCCCACCTGTTCAGCGCTGCCGGAGCCTTTCTCCTCTACAGCGCTGCTGGAGTCTCCCGCCTGTTCAGCGCAGCCAGAGCCTTTCTCTCTCCTGCGCTGCCGGAGTCTCCCGCCTGTTCAGCGCAGCCAGTCTGCACGGAGCTGCCGGTCTGCACGGAGCTGCCGGTCTGCACGGAGCTGCCGGTCTGCACGGAGCTGCCGGTCTGCACGGAGCTGTCGGTCTGCACGCTGTCGGCTGCCAGTCTGCAAGGAGCTGCCAGTCTGCACGGAGCTGCCAGTCTGCACGGAGCCGCCAGAGCTGCCAGTCTGTAAGAAGCCGCCAGAGCTGTCAGCCTACATGGAGCAGCCAGAGCTGTCAGTCTGCATGAAGCAGCCAGAGATGTCAGTCTGCATAGAGCAGCCAGTCTGCATGGAGCAGCCAGTCTGCATGGAGCAGCCAGTCTGCAAGGAGCTGTCAGTCTGCACGGAGCTGTCAGTCTGCACGGAGCTGCCAGTCTGCACGGAGCTGCCAGTCTGCACGGAGCTGCCAGTCTGCACGGAGCTACCAGTCTGCAAGGAGCTGCCAGTCTGTAAGGAGCTGCCAGTCTGCACGGAGCCGCCAGAGCTGCCAGTCTGTAAGAAGCCGCCAGAGCTGTCAGCCTACATGGAGCAGCCAGAGCTGTCAGTCTGCATGAAGCAGCCAGAGATGTCAGTCTGCATAGAGCAGCCAGTCTGCATAGAGCAGCCAGTCTGCATGGAGCAGCCAGTCTGCAAGGAGCTGTCAGTCTGCAAGGAGCTGTCAGTCTGCAAGGAGCTGTCAGTCTGCACGGAGCTGTCAGTCTGCACGGAGCTGCCAGTCTGCACGGAGCTGCCAGTCTGCACGGAGCTACCAGTCTGCAAGGAGCTGCCAGTCTGTAAGGAGCTGCCAGTCTGCACGGAGCCGCCAGAGCTGTCAGCCTACATGGAGCAGCCAGAGCTGTCAGTCTGCATGAAGCAGCCAGAGATGTCAGTCTGCCAGAGCAGCCAGTCTGCATGGAGCAGCCAGTCTGCAGGAGCTGTCAGTCTGCAAGGAGCTCAGTCTGCAAGGAGCTGTCAGTCTGCAAGGAGCTGTCAGTCTGCACGGAGCTGTCAGTCTGCACAGAGCTGTCAGTCTGCACAGAGGTCAGCTGTCAGTCTGCACGGAGCTGTCAGTCTGCAAGGAGCTGTCAGTCTGCAAGGAGCTGTCAGTCTGCAAGGAGCTGCCAGGCTGCAAGGAGCAGCCAGTCAGCACGGAGCCGCCAGAGCTGTCAGTCTGTTAGAAGCCGCCAGAGCTGTCAGCCTATATGGAGCAGCTAGTGCCGCCAGTCTGCCCAGCGCCGCCAGTCTGCCCAGCGTCACCAGTCTGCCCAGCGCCGCCAGTCTGCCCAGCACCGCCAGTCTGCAATGCACCGCCAGTCTGCCCAGCACCGCCAGTCTGCCCAGCGTCGCCAGTCTGCCCAGCGCCGCCAGTCTGCCCAGCATCGCCAGTCTGCCCAGCATCGCCAGTCTGCCCAGCACTGCCAGTCTGCCCAGCACTGCCAGTCTGCCTAGCGCCGCCAGTCTGCCCAGCGCCGCCAGTCTGCCCAGCGCCGCCAGTCTGCCCAGCGCCGCCAGGCTGCCCAGCGCCGCCAGATCTGCCAGTCAGCCAGACTCTTCCAGATCTGCCAGTCAACCAGACTCTTCCAGATCTGCCAGTCAACCAGACTCTTCCAGATCTGCCAGTCAACCAGACTCTTCCAGATCTGCCAGTCAACCAGACTCTTCCAGATCTGCCAGTCAACCAGACTCTTCCAGATCTGCCAGTCAACCAGACTCTTCCAGATCTGCCAGTCAACCAGACTCTTCCAGATCTGCCAGTCAACCAGACTCTTCCAGATCTGCCAGTCAACCAGACTCTTCCAGATCTGCCAGTCAACCAGACTCTTCCAGATCTGCCAGTCAATCAGACTCTTCCAGATCCGCCAGTCAGCCGGGATCTGCCAGAACTGCCAGTCGACCAGGATCCGCCAGTCGACCAGGATCCGCCAGTCGGCCAGGATCCGCCAGTCGGCCAGGATCCGCCAGAACTGCCAGTCGGCCAGGATCCGCCAGTCTGCCAGGATCCGCCAGAACTGCCAGTCGGCCAGATCTGCCAGTCGGCCAGGATCTGCCAGTCGCCAGGATCTGCCAGTCGGCCAGGATCCGCCAGGATCGCCAGTCGGCCAGGATCCGCCAGTCTGCCAGGATCCACCAGTCAGCCAGGATCCGCCAGAAGTGCCAGTCAGCCGGGATCCGCCAGTCTGCCAGGGTCCGCCAGTCTGCCAGGATCCGCCAGGATCCGCCAGTCTGCCAGGATCCGCCAGTCTGCCAGGATCCGCCAGTCTGCCAGATCCGCCAGAACTGCCAGTCGGCCAGGATCTGCCAGTCGGCCAGGATCTGCCAGTCGGCCAGGATCTGCCAGTCGGCCAGGATCCGCCAGTCTGCCAGGATCAGTTAGATCCGCCATTCAGCCAGGATCCGCCAGTCTGCCAGGATCCGCCAGTCTGCCAGGATCCGCCAGTCTGCCAGGATCTGCCAGTCGGCCAGGATCCGCCAGAACTGCCAGTCGCCAGGATCCGCCAGTCTGCCAGGATCCGCCAGAACTGCCAGTCGGCCAGGATCTGCCAGTCGGCCAGGATCTGCCAGTCAGCCAGGATCCGCCAGTCTGCCAGGATCCACCAGTCAGCCAGGATCCGCCAGAAGTGCCAGTCAGCCGGGATCCGCCAGTCTGCCAGGATCCGCCAGTCTGCCAGGATCCACCAGTCAGCCAGGATCCACCAGAACTGCCAGTCGGCCAGGATCTGCCAGTCGGCCAGGATCTGCCAGTCGGCCAGGATCTGCCAGTCGGCCAGGATCTGCCAGTCGGCCAGGATCTGCCAGTCCGCCAGGATCAGTTAGATCCGCCATTCAGCCAGGATCCGCCAGTCAGCCAGGATCCGCCAGTCTGCCAGGATCCACCAGTCAGCCAGGATCCGCCAGAAGTGCCAGTCAGCCGGGATCCGCCAGTCTGCCAGGATCCGCCAGTCTGCCAGGATCCACCAGTCAGCCAGGATCCGCCAGAACTGCCAGTCTGCCAGGATCCGCCAGTCTGCCAGGATCCGCCAGTCTGCCAGGATCCGCCAGAACTGCCAGTCGGCCAGGATCTGCCAGTCGGCCAGGATCTGCCAGGATCTGCCAGTCGGCCAGGATCTGCCAGTCAGCCAGGATCCGCCAGTCTGCCAGGATCAGTTAGATCCGCCATTCAGCCAGGATCCGCCAGTCTGCCAGGATCCGCCAGTCTGCCAGGATCCGCCAGTCTGCCAGGATCCGCCAGTCTGCCAGGATCCGCCAGTCTGCCAGGATCCGCCAGTCTGCCAGGATCCACCAGTCAGCCAGGATCCGCCAGAAGTGCCAGTCAGCCAGGATCTGCCGGAACCACCAGCCAGCCAGGATCTGGTAGATCCATCAACCCGCCTGAGCTTCCTCTCACTCCTGAGCTTCCTCTCGGTCCCGAGCCTCTCGGTCCCGAGCTTCCTCTCGGTCCCGAGCTTCCTCTCGGTCCCGAGCTTCCCCTCGGTCCCGAGCTTCCCTCGGTCCCGAGCTACCTCAGTCCAGTGGGGCCTGTTGTTAGGTTTCCTAGGCCAAGGTTAGCGGCGAGGGTCGCCACTCAAGGGACACTAAGGAGGTGGACTAAGACAATTATGGAGTGGGGTCCACGTCCAGCACCAGAGCCGCCACCGCGGACAGATGCCCACCCAGACCCTCCCCTACAGGTTTAGGTTGTGCGTTCGGGAGTCCGCACCTTAGGGGGGTTCTGTCACGCCCTGGTCAAAGTATTTTGTGTTTATCTTTATGTATTTGGTCAGGCCAGGGTGTGGCATGGGGTTTTTGTAATTGTGGTGTGTTTGTCTTGGGGTTTTGGTGGTGGTATTGGGATTGTAGCTTAGTGGGTTATCTAGCAAAGTCTATGGCTGTCTGGAATGGTTCTCAATCAGAGGCAGGTGCTTATCGTTGTCTCTGATTGGGAACCATATTTAGGCAGCCATATTCTTTGAGTTTGTCGTGGGTGATTGTCCTTAGTGTCCTATGTGTACTCTCGGTTAGTTTGCACTAGATAGGCTGTTTCGGTTTCGATTACGTTTATTGTTTTGTGTAGTGTTCGTGTTTCTTTATTTGATTAAACATGAATCTCAATCGACACGCTGCAGTTTGGTCCGACTCTCCTTCATCACCACTAGAAAACCGTTACACAGCTCATGAAACATGGGACCAACACTTTGCATGTTGTGTTTATCTTATTCTTCAGTAAAATACAAATATTATAGAAGAAAAGAGCCATTGGTGCACTTCAATACTTAATTACTGCAAAATAGCTACCTCTCTTACAGTCTATATGAACGAAATGTTGGTTGTTAGTGATGGAGGGACAATCAAAACAGTTACAGTACCAATCAAATGTTTGGACACACCTACTTATTCCAGGGTTTTTATTCATTTTTACTATTTTCTACATTGCAGAATAATAGTGAAGACATCAAAACTATGAAATAACACACATGGAATTATGAAGTAACGAAAAAAGTGTTAAACAAATCAAAATACCCTTCAATGAGTAGGTGTCCTATAGCTTGTTCTCCATCTTCTTTTTAAATAGTGAGCCAAAAATGTTTTCAGGACTTTTATTTCCCTGACTGATCAAAATGTATTTTCTCATGTTCTCTAATGTCTTTCTACTGCAGACATATAGTGAGCAATATGTTTGGAACATCAAATCACAATAAAATCACAGTATAGAATAGCAATACATACAGTATATAATCTTGAGAATCACAACACATATCGTATATGGTGATCAATTCGTATCGTGAGGTCTCTGGCAATTCCCATCCCCATTGGTTGTGTAGGTAGACTTTCAATCTTTGTGCTTTTATCCTCAATGTCTGTTCTTGGCACTGGAACTCCTCTAGATGCCAAATCTGATTGTATTCAAGCAGACACATTCTTCAGTACAAAGGTCCACTAACTGCCATCTGAAATGCCCTAGAGGCACCAATTCCTCCAATTTTAAAGTGCATTGGAGATTATTCCACATGTGAGGTGCAGAAAAACTCAAAGCAGATCTGCCGAACTCAGTGGAGATGGAAGGGATCTCCAGAGTCAGCCATCCCTGAAACCAGGTCTGGTACCTCGTAAGTCTATCTCGTAACAATAAAGTAAGGTATGCAGGAGGGCTTTATAAACAAAAAATAGTGCAATACATCAATCTATGAGACTTAAGAAGACCAGCCTCCTTTTTGATACAGAATGCAGTGATGTGTACTGAACCTGCAATAAAGCGTAATGACCTATGAAAAAATGGCCACCCATGATGTGAAAATTATAGTTTTGACCACGTTTCACTATAGTGTTTTGTTAAAATAAGTAAAATAAACTCATATTTTGGGTTCTGATGGGGTACAGCAGCTGAACTCAGCTCATGAGGCATTTATAAGTTACATTTGTCCAGAATCAATGGGTACATATTATTCACTTAAAAGTAAAAAAAATGGATGAAGCAACTGCAGATTGACAGGGTTTCCCAAACTCTGTCCTCGAGACCCCAAGGAGTGCAAATCTAGCACTACACAGCTGATGCACCCCTTGGGGTCCCGATGGCCGAGATTGGGGAACGCTGCTTTAAATGTAAGTAAGACATTCAAACAGCCAATCAGGTTCTGTCAACATCAAATAAATGTAAATTATTTTGGAGAGAAACTGAAATATTTTGGATATCATTTTGTAAAATGTGTAGTATGTTACAGTAATTCAAGGATAGTAAATAAGCATGTACCGAAATGATTATTGACATAATATACTGTTTGTATTTACACTTCATCCCTGCATTGTATGTTACCTAAATCACTAATATTCCCCTCCCCGTTGGTTGCTTCTATCCCATCCACAAGGCACAGCGAGGTAAAAGACTAATAACAGACTGAGAATAGTAGCTACTTCGACTGTTAACACATTACCTGCTGCGTTCTTCACTTCTGGCCATAAAGATGTTAACTTTACCAGGTCTTTGCACACTTAGTACACCACGTCATTTCAACTTGGATAATTAGGTAATATTTGGTTGCGGTGTTGATCAATGAGATTTCAACGTATGTATACTCACTCAAAAAGAGAGCCAAATGTTAGTTGAATTTCCAATGTGTTATCTTTCAACCATCCAAAAGCACAACCAAATTCCAATGGAAAAACAATGTTAAGTTTGTGGTTACATTGTTACCCAAATGTCTATCAGTAAGCTTTCAATCATTTAAAATCACAACGAAGTTCAAATGGTATTTGGTTTATTTCTACAACAGATCACAGTGCTTCATCTAATAGCAAAACCAAATGTCCTGGATTGCAGTTGAGACTATATTAAAAGTGCATGGTGCTAATGATAGATGGCATTCGAGATTCTGCTCAGATTATTACAGCAATTTTGAAGATCTCCATAGACCTGTGACGACTTGTGCATGCTTTCTTTAACATGCACACTTTACATGATTACATAAGACGTATAGTTACAGGAACTGAAAAATGTGGCCATGGATGTGGAACTCATTTTTATTAAAGTTGAATGTTACATTATTTTTTACATAACTTTAACTTTTACTGTATTACAAAAGTAATATTGAATTGTGTTTGGTTGACAACACAACTAAATATCAACATTGAAAGGGCATGGTACTACAGCTTGGATAGTTCTATTTGAGCTGGCTTAACTTTTATTTTTGGTTGAGTTGGAGACGTGAATCCTTTATTTGGAGCGATGCTTGAATGCTTGGCTGTAACGTTGGAGGTAGAATAGGGCATAAAACAAGAAAAAAAGTATGACCAATGTATGCTGTTGTTCAATATCATGACAAAGGGTTTTCTTCTGCTTAGATGGTCAACTATGTCCATAAACCTTCATCATTTTTAAACCTATCTTGATCCAGGAATTCCCATTGAGGTCAAAAGACCTCTTTTAAAAGGGAGACATCTTTTGACCAATGGGTTTATTGTTTATTGTGTAGATAATCCTTTAAGAAAACAAATTCTTCAATCATCATGTCTCTATCATAATCCATTCAAAAGTTATTGGAGTTTTTAACTTTCTGGATGGCCAGAATTAGGGTGACTAGATCAATGGAGGACAAAGCAGAAAAAAAGTGCTAAAAATCAGGAAAATTTGCTTTGCTTCAGCTAGGCTAGATTCTGTACGAGAAATGTAACTGAGAATGTGTTCTCAATCAATTTAACATCATAAATAATAAGGCCTACTGGCTACATGACAAGCTCGCTGTCCCATTGAACTCCTTATTTTTCTTCTTGAATCCGCAAGACATAAAACAATATATAGGTGAGATGGATATTGATTTTGAGACATGACATGTAATATTTTCATAGTTGAGTATACGCTTTTCATATTAATTTGAAATTCCTATTCTTTTGTGAAGATTTCTCACAAAAACATCTCTGTGAAATCTCACAACAGCATATCTCTGTGAAATGTCAACAGAGCACTGAGCATATACCAAGAGTTCAGCTCGTGTCATGTTCATTTAGCGTTTTGCGACCCACAGAAACAACTTAGAAGACAATGACCACAACAAGTCAAATCTTAATTTGCTTGCAGAATATCCAACTTTAAAAAATATTGCTTGTTAAGCAAGTACAGTCTGCATGTTATCACTGTTAAAGAGGAAACTAAAAAGAGAAAACATCAAATCACTAAACAAAACTTCAGAATATGAGATGCGTACAGTATTTATTCCCTTCAAGTATTACAGATGAGTCAAGCCTATCACTTTCCCTGAATCTCCATCCTATCCCCACTCCATAATCGAGTCGTTTCAGTCAAACCAGATTGTTCTCTCTTTTGTTTTGATACAGATGCTTTGAAGTTCTGGGTTTTATCATTAGCAATGACCAAGACTGCGACTCAATTGTCACCCTATATGTGGATAGGTCAGATTCTTTTGACCAGAGCTCTATGGGCCCTGATCAAAAGTAGTGCACTATATAGGGAACAGGGTTCCATTTGGGACATATCCCAAGGCAGATTGAGCTGGTTTCCTTAAATTGCTGTCCTCCCTCTCTGTGATAATAACCTGCTTCCCTGTGGAGCTGGGTGCTTCCCAGTACAAGGATCTCCATTAAGCCCTGCTCTGTGTGTGTGTGTACGTGTGTGTGGGGGGGTGTGGACATGTTATTAAACAAACAACATTTTGACCAACTGGGGACGTTTTGTTACTCCCCACGAGGTCTAATGCTATTTCTAGGGAGTTTAGGGTTAAGGTTAGAATTAGTGTAACGGTTAGAATTAGGTTTAGGGTTAGGGTTAGGGTTAGGTTTAGGGTTATGGTTTAATTTAGGTTTAGGGTAAGAGTACGGGTTAGGGTTAGGGAAAATAGGATTTTGAATGGGACTGAATTGTGTGTCCTCACAAGGTTAGCTGTACAAGACTGTGTGTATGTGCACAGAACAAAGCTAGTGTATTGGAGAGAGGGCCTGCCTGCTCTGGCTGGCACTGTAAATCGTGCTTTAGATCATTTTCTTGTTTACGTCACAGAGCTTTTGCGGACTCTCTCTCTCTCTCACTCACTCTCTCTCTCACTCACTCACTCACTCACTCACTCACTCACTCACTCACTCACTCACTCACTCACTCACTCACTCACTCACTCACTCACTTACTCACTCACAGAGACACACACACACACACACACACACACACACACACACACACACACACACACACACACACACATACACACACACACACACACACACACCAGCACAAAATCACAAACACTCAGGATTGAGACCCTCTTGTTTTTCTTACAAAGTTATTAGAGTCAGAATCAGAAACAAGGCGAAAACAAGGGGATAGCAAGAGCAAGGCTACCTCCAGCTGTCCACCGATTCGCTCTTTAGACATAGACTTGTATTGCTGGATGTCATCAAGCCTCATTTGCGGTAAATACTAAATACAATTAAACAAATGTAATATTATTAGGGGAAAGCCAAAGCCACAGACATATTATTGCATTTTGCAATTACAATGGGATAAGTCATGTTTAAATGTTAAATGCAATTATATTTCAATATTGAATTCAATCAAGGTTTTTTTGTGGGGAGGAGAGTGGGGAGGCAGTTGACTCTGGACAGAGTTCCTCTGATGATAACACAGCAGGAGAGATTGCCTTTGTCTTGTATGAAAAAAAATGTATATATTTGTAAGGCATGTTCAATTGAAACAAAGTTTAAAAACTCTTATTATTGAGATTCACTGGGGTATGGAAGGATGGAACGGGAGAATAAGAATATGCTCTGTTTATTTTGTGCAGTGAAAACGCACATGGAGATGCAGATGAGGTTCATTACAGTACAGAGCAGAGCAGCTGGCATGAGCATCAGTTCATTATTCAAATGAATACTAAGACAATGTAGTGTAACTCCTTGGTCTGAAGCCTTAGGCTTTTCCCATTCATTTGGGCATGTTGGCCAACTAGTTCTTATTTTGTGCCAGCACAGTTTTTGAATTGTATTGTATACATAAAATAAAATAAAAAATATATGTATATATTTTTTAAAGTGTCCACCACTGAGATCGAACAAACATCTTTCTGATCAAGAGTCATGGGATCACAGAGTCATGGGATTACACCCATCTGCCACCCCATCTACAAGACAGGACCAATGTTACCTCAATGTTACAAATTTCAGGTCTGCTGAGTGTAAACTTGAACGTTGTGAAAATTCTGTGCTACTTCCACCAAGCATTTACTTTGAACTCTGAAGTTGTACTCACTTTAAGTTCATTTTAACAGTGCTCAAGTATGCTGCTGTGGCTATTTAATCATAGTGTAAACTAACGGGGAAAACTCTAGAAAGCTGAGTGAAGTTCAATCTCGTGCTTCTCTGCGCGGGGCTGGGTGGTTGCACACATGCAGCTTAGAGGAAACATTGCTCAGGACATGGATATACTGTATGTCAATTTAGAAGTCACTCTTGAGCGATCTGCCTGCATCCCTGCTCTCATAGCTGCAGGAAGATGTTTTGAGTTGGAGGTGCATTGCATGCAATTATAATTTTATTTGCGTAGTGGCATACAGTTGAGCAGAGAAGATGTTAGTATTTCCACTAATGGCAGAGAAGATGTTAGTATTTCCACTAATGGCGTGTTTTTTGTTGTTGCAGTGTCTGGATTTGTTTTAGCCTTTTATAGGCACATTTTATGCAATTCTACCTCATTTACATGAAAGAAAACATTGGCTGTCACGTTCTGACCTTAGTTCCTTTGTTTTGTCTTTGTTTTAGTATGGTCAGGGCGTGAGTTGGGGTGGGCAGTCTGTTTGTTTTTCTAGGTTGGCTTTTGAGTTTGGCCTGGTATGGTTCTCAATCAGAGGCAGGTGTTGTTAGTTGTCTCTGATTGAGAATCATACTTAGGTAGCCTTTTTCCACCTGTTTTGTGGGTGTTTATTTTCTGTTTTGTGTGTCATTACTAGACAGGACTGTTTCATTTGTTTGTTCTTCCTAGTTGTTATTTTGTTTAGTGTTCAGTTTTGATTATATTAAAAATCATGAAAACTTACCACGCTGCACCTTGGTCCTCACCTTCTTCCACCGACGTCGGGCGTTACAGAAACACCCACCACCAAAGGATCAAGCAGCGTGGTAACGGGCCGCAGCAGCGATCGCAGGACTCCTGGACATGGGAGGAGATTCTGGACGGCAAGAGACCCTGGCACAGGCCTTAGAATATCACCGCCCCAAGGCTGAGTTGGATGCAGTGAAAGCCGAGAGGCGGTGGTATGAGGAGGCAGCACGGCAGCGTGGTTGGAAGCCCGAGCGGCAGCCCCAAAAATGTATTGGGGGGATGCACATGGGGAGTGTGGCTAAGTCAGGTAGGAGACCTGAGCCAACTCCCTGTGCTTACCGTCGAGAGAGAGGGACCAGGCAGGAACCGTGTTATGCCGTGAGGCGCACAGTGTCCCAGTTGCGCAGGCATAGCCCGGTGCGTTACAGCGCAGCGCCTCGTATCGGCTGGGCTAGGTTGGGCATCGAGCCAGGTGCCATGAAGCCGGCTCAGCGCATCTGTTCTCCAGTGCATCTCCTCGGGCCAGGGTACATGGCACCAGCCTTACGCATGGTGTCCCCGGTTCGCCAGCACAGCCCAGTGCGGGCTATTCCACCTCGCCGCACTGGCCTGGCTATGGGGAGCATTCAACCAGGTAAGGTAGGGCAGGCTCGGTGCTCGAGACCTCCAGTGCGCCATCACGGTCCGTTCTATCCGGTGCCACCTCCACGCACTAGTCCTCCGGTGGCAGCCCCCCGCCCCAGGCTGTCTCTCTGTCTACTCCTTACAGGTGCTCCCTCCTGCCCAGCGCTGCCAGAGCCTTCCTCCTGCCCAGCGCTGCCAGAGTCTCCCGTCTGTCCTGTGCTGCCAGAGTCTCCCATCTGTCCTGAGCTGCCAGAGTCTCCCGTCTGTCCTGAGCTGACAGAGCATCCCGTCTGTCCTGAGCTGCCAGAGCCTCTCGTCTGTCCTGAGATGCCAGAGCAGCCAGTCTGTCCTGAGCTGCCAGGGCCGCCAGTCTGTCCTGAGCTGCCAGAGCATCCCGTCTGTCCTGAGCTGCCAGGGCCTCCCGTCTGTCCTGAGCTGCCAGAACCGCCAGTCTGTCCTGAGCTGCCAGGCCCGCCAGTCTGTCCTGAACTGCCAGAGCCATCAGTCAGCCAGGAGCTGCCAGAGCCGTCAGTCAGCCAGGAGCTGCCAGAGCCGTCAGTCAGCCAGTAGCTGCCAGAATCGCCCTTCACTCCAGTGCTGCCGGAATCTCCCGCCTGTCCGGTGCTGCCGGAATCTCCCGTCCGTCCATTGGTGCAGGAATCTCCCGCTCATCCGGTGCTGCAGGAATGTCCCGCCCGTCCGGTGCTGCCGGAATCTCCCATCCGTCCGGTGCTGCAGGAATCTCCCGTCCGTCCGGTGCTGCCGGAATCTCCCGTCCATTCGGACCCGTGGCTTGGGTCTCCAGTCCGAAGTCGGGGGCGAGGGGTGCCGCGTTAAAGAGGCCATGGAGGCGGGTAGAGAGGTTGAGAAGGACTATGGTGGAGTGGGGTCCACGTCCCGCGCCAGGGCCGCCACCGCGGACAGACACCCACCCAGACCCTCCCCTATAGGTTTAGGTTTTGCGGCCGGAGTCCGCTCCTTTGGGAGGGGGTACTGTCACGTTCTGACCTTGGCTCCTTTGTTTTGTCTTTGTTTTAGTATGGTCAGGGCTTGAGTTGGGGTGGGCAGTCTGTTTTTTTTCTAGGTTGGCTTTGAGTTTGGCCTGGTATGGTTCTCAATCAGAGGCAGGTGTCATTAATTGTCTAACGACTTAGGTAGCCTTTTTCCACCTGTGTTTCGTGGGTGTTTATTTTCTGTTTTGTGTGTCATCGCTAGACAGGACTGTTTCGTTTGTTGATTCTTCCTGGTTGTTATTTTGTTTTAGTGTTCAGTTTTGATTATATTAAAAATCATGAAAACTTACCATGCTGCACCTTGGTCCTCACCTTCTTCCAACGACGACGGGCGTTACATTGGCAGAATTTTTTTTTTATACCTCACAAATGATTGAACTTAGAGGCTTTTATGACAGTGTCAAACTGAGACCAGTCTTGAATGCAAACAATAGCTCAGGCCAATGAAGAGACAAAATTATTGTACACTATTAGGAGGAATACATACATATATATTATAGGCTACAGTAGGCTACTAAATACACTTTCCAGTGGCACTGACTCACCCAGTGAATAAGACGGATCCTAGGCTGCTCACCGGTTATGGCAGATTCGCTTGTTCCAATAGCCTCAAGATAAACTATGTTGAAAAACAGTGCTACTCGCTCAGAATCGCCCCAAGGTTGTTTGCTTTCCAAACTGTATGTTTTTCGAAAGGTAAACTGACATCTGCAACCAAATATAATCAATAGATGGCAGTTCCCATTCAACTCAGGACTGTCAGCCATTGCTAGTGTACTCATAAGTTTAACAGTAAAATGTCCAGGGTTAGAGGTTCCAAAACCCTTCTATGGATTATACAGTTGAAGTCGGAAGTTTACATACACCTTAGCCAAATACATTTATACTCAGTTTTTCACAATTCCTGACATTTAATCCGAGTAAAAATTCCCTGTTTTAGGTCAGTTAGAATCACCACTTTATTTTAAGAATGGGAAATGTTAGAATAATAGTAGAGGGAATGATTTATTTCAGCTTTGATTTATTTCATCACATTCCCAGTGGGTCAGAAGTAAACATACACTCAATTAGTATTTGGTATCATTGCCTTTAAATTGTTTAACCTGGGTCAGAGCTGGTGTAACTGAGTCAGGTTTGTAGGCCTCCTTGCTCAAACACACTTTTTAGATACTTTTGTACCTGTTTCCTCCAGCATCTTCACAAGGTCCTTTGCTGTTGTTATGGGATTGATTTGCACTTTTTTCACCAAAGTACGTTCATCTGTAGGAGACAGAACGTGTCTCCTTCCTTTGCAGTATGACGGCTGCGTGGTCCCATGGTGTTTATACTTGCGTACTATTGTTTGTACAGATGAACTTGGTATGTTTGGAATTTGCTACCAAGAGTGAACCAGACTTGTGGAGGTCTACAATTTTTTGTATGAGGTCTTAGCTGATTTCTTTTGATTTTCCCATGATGTCAAGCAAAGAGGCACTGAGTTTGAAGGTAGGCCTTGAAATACATCCACAGGTACACCTCCAATTGTCTCAAAATGTCAATTAACCTACCAGAAGCTTCTAAAGCCTAGACATCATTTTCTGTAATTTTCCAAGCTGTTTAAAGGCACAGTCAACTTAGTGTATGTACATTTCTGACCCACTGGAATTGTGATACAGTGAATTATAACTGAAATAATCTGTCTGTTACCAATTCCTGGAAAAAGTACTTGTTTCATGCACAAAGTAGATGTCCTAACCGACTTGCCAAAATTATAGTTTGTTAACAAGAAATTTGTGGAGTGGTTGAAAAGCGAGTTTTAATGACTCCAACCTATGTGTATGTAAACTTCCGACGCCAACTGTATGTCTATGGCCCCAATGCAACAACTGTAAGTGCTTGTGATAAAATGATTCATCCTCTTTGGATAAATTTTGCTCTCTGGTGTAAAGTATTTTGAATTATTTTATTTATGGCTGCAAGTGGATCTTCCAGCAAGACAATATCTTCAAGCACAAATCAAAATCCACAAAGAAGTGGTTTTAATTTACCACAAAATCACATTTTTCAATGGCCATCTGTCTCCGGACTTCAACCCCATTGAAAACCTGTGGTTTGAATTGAAGACGGTTTCTGTATGGAGGAAAGGTCTAAGATCCCTTCCAATGTGTTCTCTAATCTCATAAAACATGATAGAAAAAGGTCCAGTGTTGTTATCTGCCCTAGGGGAGGGTGCTGGAGTACTGAAAACAGGATCCAAAATGTTTTTAGCAGTTGTATTAGGATTAAACAGGGGTTGGAACCGGATCGAGGAACAGAACCAGAACAGAAAACAAAAGTTATCTATACTGTTCTGGAAAATAACCATTATTTTAAAAGCATGTGAACTGGTTAATAATGTTATTTTACGTTCCGGGCATTTTTTTTCCAATCCCAGTAACAAGTGCTTATGCAAAGCCCTGACTGTCACTCAGAAACTTATTCCAGTGTCGGCTTGCCTGCCTGCCAGCTGAAAATCTTCACATCATTCAGAAATTAGAAATTAGGCAGACCAATTTTTTATTAGAGAACAATGGATTAACTTTTTCGATCTTAGTTAAGGAGACTATAGTTATCACCTTTCAGATTGGATTTATTAAGTGCAAAAAGGTAAGACGTGGTTTTATTTGAATTCTGGTGCCGCTCTACACACAGAAGTTTGATAGCTAGCTAGTTTGTTTGCTCAAATCAAATCAAATTTTATTTGCCACATACACATGGTCAGCAGATGTTAATGCGAGTGTAGCGAAATGCTTGTGCTTCCGACAATGCAGTAATATCCAACGAGTTATCTAACCTAACAATTTCACAACAATTACCTTATACACACAAGTGTAAAGGAATTAATAAGAATATGTACATAACAAAAATATATGAATGAGTGATGGTATAGAACGGCATAGACAAGATGCAGTAGATGGTATCGAGTGCAGTATATATATATGAGATGAGTAATGTAGGGTATGTAAACATGATATAAAGAGGCATTGTTTAATGTGGCTAGTGATACATTACATCAAGATGGCAAGATGCAGTAGATGGTATAGAGTACAGTATATACATATGAGATGAGTAATGTAGAGGATGTAAAAATTATATAAAGTGGCATTGTTTAAAGTGGCTAGTGATACATGTATTACATAAAGATGCCAAGATGCAGTAGATGGTATAGAGTACAGTATATACATATGAGATCAGTAATGTAGGGTATGAAAACATATAAAAGTGGCATTGTTTAATGTGGCTAGTGATACATTACATCAAGATGGCAAGATGCAGTAGATGGTATAGAGTACAGTATATACATATGAGATGAGTAATGTAGAGGATGTAAAAATTATATGAAGTGGCATTGTTTAAAGTGGCTAGTGATACATGTATTACATAAAGATGCCAAGATGGTATAGAGTACAGTATATACATATGAGATGAGTAATGTAGAGGATGTAAACATTATATGAAGTGGCATTGTTTAAAGTGGCTAGTGATACATGTATTACATAAAGATGGCAAGATGCAGTAGATGGTATAGAGTACAGTATATACATATGAGATGAGTAATGTAGAGGATGTAAAAATTATATGAAGTGGCATTGTTTAAAGTGGCTAGTGATACATGTATTACATAAAGATGCCAAGATGGTATAGAGTACAGTATATACATATGAGATCAGTAATGTAGAGGATGTAAACATTATATGAAGTGGCATTGTTTAAAGGGGCTAGTGATACATTTATTACATACATTTTTTCCATTATTAAAGTGGCTGGAGATGAGTCAGTATGTTGGCAGCAGCCACTCAATGTTAGTGGTGGCTGTTTAACAGTCTGATGGCCTTGAGATAGAAGCTGTTTTTCAGTCTCTCGGTCCCAGCTTAGATGCACCTGAGATAGAAGCTGTTTTTCAGTCTCTCGATTTATGGCCACACTGTGCAAAGCATATACATAGCTTTCCCACTCCATAGCAAGCTGCTCTATCCATTTGTGAAGTAATTTCATGTAAAAACTGAAAGGAACGATATAAACCGTTACTTTTTTTGTGTTCAAACCGGTTCAAAACTTTATTTTGCAGTTTGGAAAAGTGGAATGGATAAAACAAAGTACGTTTCTGTTCTGTTCAAAATGATTTTGGTTCCAACCCCTGGTATGAAATAATATTTTTTTTTTTTCATTTCTTGGAGCATACAATATAGCTGAGTATTTGTAAAAAAAAAACAATTACACAGTCTTTTTTTGCTCACTTTTATCAAGAGATCTAATAATTCCGGACCCCACTGTAAATGTTAAGAGTCAGGTCCATATGAGTATGTGAAGAGAATGCAAAGAGCACTATGCAGTTCTAGGATTTTTTTGTGTTCCCTTCATGTTGGCTTTGTTTTACTGTAATGCTATTGAAGATGATAAGGACATTTCTAGACAATGGATGGCATTTGGTTGCATTATGTTTAGTGGTAGTCTGTTTTGTCATTCTGGTCAGGATAGTCGGATTCCATGATTTCTTTCTCTGACAGAGACGGAGAGATTTGAGGGATGTGTTTTATCCATCTGGGGGTAGGAGTCCCTCGCATTCCCCTTAAGCTGGGTTCACTGTCAGGGGGTAGACGGTTAGAGGGATGGAGGGGTGGGGGATAAAGGAGGAGCTGACACCAGCACGATCACAGCCGTCACTCACATGGACCACTAGAGCATGACGCTTAGGCTTCTGGGACGACACCAGCAGAACCCTCTGAGGGAGAGAGAGAGAGAAGGATAGAAGGAGGAGAAGAGAGAGAGAAAAGGAAAAAGAGACGACTCCCCCCCCCGAAATGATTCGTGCATTTTTACAATACAGTGCCTTGCAAAATTATTCATCTCCCTTGGTGTTTTTCCTATTTTGTTGCATTACAACCTGTAATTTAAATGGATTTTTATTTGGATTTCGTGTAATGGACATATACAAAATAGTCCAAATTGGTGAAGTGAAATGAAAAAAAATCACTTCTTTCAAAATATAATAAAAAAAGTAAAAAGGGAAAGTGGTGCGTGCATACCATATGTATTCACCCCCTTTGCTATGAAGCCCCTTAAGAAGATCTGGTGCAATCAATTACCTTCAGAAGTCACATAATTAGTTAAATAAAGTCGACCTGTGTGCAATTTGTGTCACATGATCTGTCACATGATCTCAATATATATACACCTGTTCTGAAAGCCCCAGAGTCTGCAACACCACTAAGCAAGTGGCACCACCAAGCAAGCGACACCATGAAGACCAAGGAGCTCTCCAAATAGGTCAGGGACAAAGTTGTGGAGAAGTACAGATCAGGGTTGGGTTATAAATAAATATCTGAAACTTTGAACATCCCACGGAGCACCATTAAATCCATTATTAAAAAATTTAAGGAATATGTTACCACAACAAACCTACAAAGAGAGGGCTGCCCACCAAAACTCAGGGACCAGGCAAGGAAGACATTAATCAGAGAGGCAACAAAGAGACCAAAGATAACCCTGAAGGAGCTACAAAGCTCCACAGAGGAGATTGGAGTAGCCCCGGTCTGCTAACTGCTATTTTGTTTGCCCCGGTCTGCTAACTGCTGCTTGCTTGCCCCGTTCTGTTAACTGCTAGCTTGCTTGCCCCGGTCTGCTAACTGCTTGCTTGCTAACCCAGTCTGCTAACTGCTAGCTTGCTAGCCCCAGTCTGCTAACCGCTAGCTTGTTTGCCCCGGCCTACTAACTGCTAGCTTGTTAGCACCGGCCTGCTAACTGTCTGAATCGCCGTGTCCCCAGCCAGTCCAACCACTCACTGGACCCATATGTTCACTTGGCTACGCATGACTCTCGCTAATATCAATACGCCTCAACCATTACCCCTCCTGGTTAGTGATTACTGTCTTATTTCACTGTAGAGCCTCTAGCCCTGCTCAATATGCCTTAACCAACCATGTTGTTCCACCTCCTACATATGCGATGACATCACCTGGTTTAAATGTCTCTAGAGACTATATCTCTCTCATCATTACTCAATGCCTAGGTTTACCTCCAATGTACTCACATCCTGTATGTAGAGGTTAATCCAGGTCCTGCAGTGCCTAGCTCCACTCCCACTCTCCAGGTGCTCTCATTTGTTGACTTCTGTGACCGTAAAAGCCTTGGTTTCATGCATGTTAACCTCGACTTTGGAGATGTCATCTATAAAATAGCCTCCAGCACTCTACTCAACAAATTTTATGCAGTCTATCACAGTGCCATCCGTTTTGTCACCAAAGCCCCATACACTACCCACCACTGCAACCTGTACGCTCTCGTTGGTTGGCCCTCGCTTCATACTCATCGCCAAACCCACTGGCTACAGGTTATCTACAAGTCTCTGCTAGGTAAAGCCCCACCTTATCTCAGCTCACTGGTCACCATTGCAGCACCCACTCATAGCACACGTTCCAGCAGGCATATTTCACTGGTCACCCCCAAAGCCGATTCCTCATTTGGTCGCCTTTCCTTCCAGTTCTCTGCTGCCAATGACTGGAACGAACTGCAAAAATCACTGAAGCTGGAGACTCATATCTCCCTCACTAGCTTTAACTACCAGCTGTCAGAGCAGCTCACAGATCACGGCACCTGTACATAGCCCATCTGTAAACAGCCCATCTATCTACCTCATCCCCATACTGTATTTATTTATTTATCTTGCTCCTTTGCACCCCAGTATCTCTACTTGCACATTCATCTTCTGCACATCTACCATTCCAGTGTTTAATTGCTATATTGTAATTACTTTGCCACCATGGCCTATTTATTGCCTTAACTCCCTTATCTTACCTCACTTGTATTCACTATATATAGACTTTTTTTGTTTTCTTTTTTTCTACTGTATTATTGACTGTATGTTTTGTTTATTCCATGTGTAACTCTATTTTGTTGTATGTGTCAAATTGCTATGCTTTATCTTCGCCAGGTCGCAGTTGCAAATGAGAACTTGTTCTCAACTAGCCTACCTGACTAAATAAAGGTGAAATAAAATAAAATTAAAATAAATGTCATGTGTTCACAAACTGAACATAGATACACTGACTGGACTGTAAGTCACCCAGCAGTGTTCATAATGTTTTGTACCATCAGTGTATATTATTCTGTTATATATTGTCTAAATTCGTACCTAATTTAACAAAGCTTCTGCTCACAATTTGGCCTTATGAATCATCGGATACCCCTAAATGTCAAATCAAATCAAATATTATGTCACATGCTTCGTTAACAACAGGTGTTGACTAAAAGCCAATTTATGCTTGATTTTGAAAATGTGGTCGGAGGCGCTGTGTGGATGGTGTGATGCAATTGCGGAGCAACGCATTGACGTGATTGGTTGGTGGTAGGTGGAGGCGGGATGTCCACTACAAACATAAACTCCCTTCCTTGACAGTTTCCTTCACAACAGCTCTGCGCTTCTCCATGAAGAGCAAGCTGTATGAATGCCCTGACTTCTTCAGAGGCTGCATCATACTAAATGCTGCAGATTGCCCATGCAGCACCTTTAATTATGAAACGCTTACTTACATGTCCTTTGTATAAAAGTGTCTCCCAAGAGGTATACACTGAAAGTACAAAACACCCCCCACCACGTTTTGCCCTCAGAACAGCCTCAATTCATCGGGGCATGGTCTCTACGAGGTGTTGAAAGCGCTCCACGGTGATGCTGGCGCATTGTGACTCCAATGCTTCCCACGGTTGTTTCAAGTTCGCTGGATGTCCTTTGGGTGGTGGACCATTTTTAATACACACATGAAACTGTTGAACGTGAAAAGCCCAGCAGAGTTCATTAAGTTTGGTACACTCAGTGTGTATTATTCTGTTATATATTTCCTATTATTCTGTTGTCTAATTTCCTACCTAATTTAACAAAGCTTCTGCTCACAATTTGGCCTTATCAATCCTCTGAAGCCCCCTCAATGTCAAATCAAATCAAATGTTATTTGTCACATGCTTCGTAAACAACAGTCATAGCCAAAAGTTTTGAGAATGACACAAATATTAATTTCCACAAAGTTTGCTGCTTTAGGGTCTTTAGATATTTTGTCAGATGTTAATATGGAATGCTGAAGTATAATTACAAGCATCAAAGGCTTTTATTGACAATTACATGAAGTTGATGCAAAGAGTCAATATTTGCAGTGTTGACCCTTCTTTTTCAAGACCTCTGCAATCTGCCCTGGCAGGCTGTCAATTAACTTCTGGGCCACATCCTGACTGATGGCAGCCCATTCTTGCATATTCAATGCTTGGAGTTTGTCAGAACTTGTGGGTTTTTGTTTGTCCACCCGCCTCTTGAGGATTGACCACAAGTTCTCAATGGGATTAAGGTCTGGGGAGTTTCCTGGCCATGGACCCAAAATATTGGTGTTTTGTTCCCCGAACCACTTAGTTATAACTTTTGCCTTATGGCAAGGTGCTCCATCATGCTGGAAACTGTTCACCAAACTGTTCCTGGATGGTTGGGAGAAGTTGCTCTCGGAGAATGTGTTGGTACCATTCTTTATTCATGGCTTTGTTCGTAGGCAAAATTGTGAGTAAGTACACTCCCTTGGCTGAGAAGCAACCCCACACATGAATGGTCTCAGGATGCTTTACTGTTGGCATGACACAGGACTGATGGTAGCGCTGACCTTGTCTTCTCCAGACAAGCTTTTTTCCGGATGCCCCAAACAATCGGAAAGGGGATTCATCAGAGAAAATGACTTTACCCCAGTCCTCAGCAGTCCAATCCCTGTACCTTTTGCAGAATATCAGTCTGTCCCTGATGTTTTTCCTGGAGAGAAGTGGCTTCTTTGCAGCCCTTCTTGACACCAGGCCACCCTCCAAAAGTCTTCGCATCACTGTGCGTGCAGATGCACTCACACCTGCCTGCTGCCATTCCAGAGCAACCTCTGTAATGGTGGTGCCCCGATCCTGCAGCTGAATCAACTTTAGGAGACGGTCCTGGCGCTTGCTGGACTGTTTTGGGTGCCCTGAAGCCTTCTTCACAACAATTGAACCGCTCTCCTTGAAGTTCTTGATGATCCGATAAATGGTTGTTTTAGGTGCAATCTTACTGGCAGCAATATCCTTGCCTGTGAAGCCCTTTTTGTGCAAAGCAATGATAACGGCACGTGTTTCCTTGCAGGTAACCATAGTTGACAGAGGAAGAACAATGATTCCAAGCACCACCCTCCTTTTGAAGCTTCCAGTCTGTTATTCGAACTCAATCAGCATGACAGAGTGATCTCCAGCCTTGTCCTCGTCAACACTCACACCTGTATTAACGAGAGAATCACTGACATGATGTCAGCTGGTCCTTTGTGACAGGGCTGGAATGCAGCGGGAATGTTTTTTGGGGATACAGTTCATTAGCATGGCAATGAACAGTTAATTGCAATTCATCTGATCACTCTTCATAACATTGTGGAGTATATGCAAATTGCCATCATACAAACTGAGGCAGCAGACTTTGTGAAAATGTATATTTGTGTCATTCTCAAATCTTTTGGCCACGACTGTAGACTAAAAGCCAATTCATGCTTTATCCAAAAATGTGGTCAGAGGTGTCGTATGGTTGGTATGATGCAATTGCGGAGACTCCAGAGGCATGCAGAGACCAAATGTAGCTGCGTACCGCTTCGGCCTTCACCACCCAAATATTGTGTCAATGCGGAGGGCTCCAAATAGCTCTGCATTAACATGATTGGTTGACGGCAGGTGGAGGCGGGAGGTCCAGTATAAACACAAACTCACGTCATTGACAACTTCCTTCACAACAGCTCTGCTCTACTCTATGAAGCGCAAGAAGTATGAATGCCCTGACTTCTGCAGAAGCCTTATCACCTAAATGCTACCAAAGAATTTCTGCACAAACTGTCAGAAACCATCTCAGGGAAGCTCGTCTACATGCTCGTCGTCCTCACCAGGGTCATGACCTGACTGCAGGTTGGCATCATAAATCCTCTTAAGTCGACCCCCTACTTTTTCGAACATTCTGTTAAAAATCGCGCAACATTTCGGCGTCCTGCTACTCATGCCAGGAATATAGTATTTGCATATGATTAGTATGTGTGGATAGAAAACACTCTCACGTTTCTAAAACTGGTTAAATCACCGCTGTGACTTTAACAGAGCGTCTGTTTCATCGAAAAGCGCAAGAAAAACTGATCACTGAAAACTGAAAAAAATATCCATGCGCCACTTGCATGTATTGTTTAAGGGGTAGGAAATTAAATGGGGCCGAGATTGCAAGTCCTACAGCTTCCACACGATGTCACCAGTCTTGTCAATTGCCTTCTCGTTGTTTCTTGGTCAAACGAGGAAGAGAGACCACTTTCCATCCAGTCTCCGACAGGAAGTTTTGGAAGAGAGATTTCGGAAGATGATTTGAAATCGTGGAGCTATTGAAGACACATCGCCTCGTGATCAATTTGATAGATTATTAACGTTTACTAATACCTAACGTTGGATTACAAAAGTATTTCGAAGTGTTTTGTGAAAGTTTATCGTCGACTTTTTTAATTTAAAAAAAATGACGTAGCGTTTTGAAACTGTGTTTTTTTCTGAATCACACAGTTTCCATAGATGGATATTTTGGGTATATATGGACCGATTTAAAAAAGACCCAAAGTGATGTTTATGGGACATATAGGAGTGCCAACAAAGAAGCTCGTCCAAGGTAATGAAAGTTTTATATTTTATTTCTGCTATTTGTGTAGCGCCGGCTATGCTAATTATTTTGTTTATGTCGCCTTCAGGTATTTCGGGGTGTTGCATGCTATCAGATAATAGCTTCTCATGCTTTCGCCGAAAAGCATTTTCATAATCTGACTTGTTGGCTAGATTCACAACGAGTGTAGCTTTAATTCAGTACCCTGCATGTGTGTTTTGATGAACGTTTGAGTTTTAACGAGTGCTATTAGCATTTGGCGTAGCGCATTTGCATTTGCTGATGGCTAGATGAGACGTCTGCGTCTCGGGTCGACGCAAGAGGTCATAACTAACTTCAGTGGGAAAACGCTCACTCACCTTCGATGGCCAATGGCACGCTGGAGAAGTGTGCTATTCACAGATAATTCCCGGTTTCAACTGTACCGACCAGATGGCAGTCATTTGGGCGAGCGGTTTGCTGATGTCACCGTTGTGAACAGAGTGCCCCATGGTGGCGGTGGGGTTATGGTATTAGCAGGCATAAGCTATGGACGATGAACACAATTGTATTTTATCGATGGCAATTTAATGCACAGAGATCCTGAGGCACATTGCCATACCATTCATCCACCGCCATCACTTCATGTTTCAGCATGATAATGTAGGGCCCCATGTCGCAAGGATCTGTACACAATTTCTGGAAGCTGAAAAGGTCCCAGTTCTTCCAGACATGTCACCCGTTGACCATGTTTGAGATGCTCTGGGTCGACTTGTACGACAGCGTGTTCTAGTTCCGCCAATATCCAGCAACTTCACGCAGCCATTGAAGAGGAGTGGGACAACATTTCATAGACTAAGGCCTATAGAATTTATTTAAATTGACTGATTTCCTTGTACAAACTGAAATTGTTGCAAGTTGCATTTGTATTTTTGTTCAGTGGTATCCATAGATACCTGTCTGAAGCAGAACTTGTGCTTCAGAAGTGGAGGATGAATAACTAAGCTACAACCTCAGAGTACAGTTAAGGAAAGAGGGATGAAAGAGTAAGGAGTGATGAAAAAAACATAACGATAAGGGGGATCATCTACTGAAATTCCTTCCTTGTATACCTGTTTTCTATCCTTTTATACCTGTCTACATGAGCAGCAGGGAATTTTGTGAAGTTGCTAAATGTTTCATGAAGTGTGTGTATGTGTGTGTGTGCACGTGTGCCTGGACATGTGTGTTCATTGGACCACCTGTGTTGTTGTTTAAAGTCTTGCCAGATCCCTCCATCTCATCTTTTCCTCTAGTATTTTTCCTGCGCTTCCCCATGCCTCTGTGTTGTGTATAACTTGCATCATAATTCAATTAAATTGGAAATAGTGTTTCTGCTGGTTATAAAGCCAGTACAGTCTTATCAGGGCCACCTCTAGTGTTTTGGTAGCTCCTAAGAGAGATGTATTAGACAACAGAAAGGCTGATATGAGCTGCTAAATCAGCTGTTTACTTGTATACCATTCTGCTCAGATCCTCTACCCAAACCATCCTCAGCAGGCGGAAGCTGTCCTCTTCCGGACCCAGAACGGAGTCAATACAAAAATAAAATACAAACATTATATAAGGAACTCAGTCGGGCTTTCAACTTACTGTTGAAAGTTGTAGTAATAGAGTGCACAAACTGCAATTTCAAAATGTGGTAATGCATCAGCAGTTTTCCTCTTGTTATGTCAGTCACTGCAGACTTCAGAGAGTTATTTTTCTGACAGTTGATCAGCACATGTCAGCTAACGTTTTTTTAGGTACAGTTTTTTGTCCGTAGATGTTGTTTTATTGTTTGAGTCACTCAGATATCACATGAATACACATAAGACATGTCAAAATGTGTAGATTTGCAGGAAATGAGCTTGAAAACTGCAAATTTTTGCGAGGTGGGGGTTTGTTCCTACGCCGGTAAATGACAATGCAATGCAGTAAAATATTTTCCATGTCTATATACAGTATACAGTGGGGCAACAAAGTATTTAGTCAGCCACCAATTGTGCAAGTTCTCCCACTTAAAAAGATGAGAGAGGCCTGTAATTTTCATCATAGGTACACTTCAACAGACAAAATGAGAAAAAACAATCCAGAAAATCACATTGTAGGATTTTTAAAGAATTTATTTGCAAATTATGGTGGAAAATAAGTATTTGGTCAATTACAAAAGTTTATCTCAATACTTTGTTATATGCCCTTTGTTGGCAATGACAGAGGTCAAACATTTTCTGTAAGTCTTCACAAGGTTTTCACACACTGTTGCTGGTATTTTGGCCCATTCTTCCATGCAGATCTCCTCTAGAGCAGTGTGGTTTTGGGGCTGTTGCTGGGCAACACAGACTTTCAACTACCTCCAAAGATTTTCTATGAGGTTGAGATCTGGAGACTGGCTAGGCCACTCCAGGACCTTGAAATGCTTCTTACGAAGCCACTCGTTCGTTGCCCGGGCGGTGTGTTTGGGATCATTGGCATGCTGAAAGACCCAGCCACGTTTCATCTTCAATGCCCTTGCTGATGGAAGGAAGTTTTCACTCAAAATCTCACGATACATGGCCCCATTCATTCTTTCCTTTACACGGATCAGTCGTCCTGGTCCCTTTGCAGAAAAACAGCCCCAAAGCATGATGTTTCCACCCCCATGCTTCAAAGTAGGTATGGTGTTCTGTGGATGCAACTCAGCATTCTTTGTCCTCCAAACACGATGAGTTGAGTTTTTACCAAAAAGTAATATTTTGGTTTCATCTGACCATATGACATTCTCCCAATCTTCTTCTGGATCATCCAAATGCTCTCTAGCAAACTTCAGACGGGCCTGGACATGTACTGGCTTAAGCAGGGGGACACGTCTGGCACTGCAGGATTTGAGTCCCTGGCGGCGTAGTGTGTTACTGATGGTAGGCTTTGTTACCTTGGTCCCAGCTCTCTGCAGGTCATTCACTAGGTCCCCCCGTGTGGATCTGGGATTTTTGCTCACCGTTCCATGTCTTCCATTTCCTAATAATTGCTCCCACAGTTGATTTCTTCAAACCAAGCTGCTTACCTATTGCAGATTCAGTCTTCCCAGCCTGGTGCAGGTCTACAATTTTGTTTCTGGTGTCCTTTGACAGCTCTTTGGTCTTAGCCATAGTGGAGTTTGGAGTGTGACTGTTTGAGGTTGTGGACAGGTGTCTGTTATACTGATAACAAGTTCAAACAGGTGCCATTAATACAGGTAAGGTGTGGAGGACAGGGGAGCCTCTTAAAGAAGAAGTTACAGGTCTGTGAGAGCCAGAAATCTTGCTTGTTTGTTGGTGACCAAATAATTATTTTCCACCATAATTTGCAAATAAATTCTTTAATAATCCTACAATGTGATTTTCTGGATTTTTTTTCTCATTTTGTCTGTCATAGTTGAAGTGTACCTATGATGAAAATTACAGGCCTCTCTCATCTTTTTAAGTGGGAGAACTTGCACAATTGGTGGCTGACTAAATACTTTTTTGCCCCAATGTATATGATTGTATAAATACCTCACATGTGACTTGTAATACGACTAAGCAATTAGGCAATAAAATGTTTATCTGACTCCATAAAGATGATTTAGCCGTGTGCAAGAACACTATACTGTAGTTGGGTTATTGTAGTAGGCAATCAATAAATGTCTGAGGATGGAATTCCAGTTACAAGCGTATTATTCAATTACTTTTAAAAAATGAATGGAATCACATACAAGGCATAAAGCTTAAGTTGCAAAGAAAGAGAGAGACAAAGAAACCATGGTTTGTGCCATGGCCCATAGCTAATGGGAGAGAGAAAGAGAGAGACAAAGAAACCATGGTTTGTGCCATGGCCCATAGCTAATGGGAGAGAGAAAGAGAGAGACAAAGAATCCATGGTTTGTGCCATGGTCCATAGCTAATGGGAGAGAGAAAGAGAGAGACAAAGAAACCATGGTTTGTGCCATGGCCCATAGCTAATGGGAGAGAGAAAGAAAGACAAGAAACCAGCCATGGACTAATGGGAGAGAGAAAGAGAGAGACAAAGAAACCATGGTTTGTGCCATGGCCCATAGCTAATGGGAGAGAGAAAGAGAGAGACAAAGAAACCATGGTTTGTGCCATGGCCCATAGCTAATGGGAGAGAGAAAGAGAGAGACAAAGAAACCATGGTTTGTGCCATGGCCCATAGCTAATGGGAGAGAGAAAGAGAGAGACAAAGAAACCATGGTTTGTGCCATGGCCCATAGCTAATGGGATAGAGAAAGAAACCATGGAGAGACAAAGAAACCATGGTTTGTGCCATGGCCCATAGCTAATGGGAGAGAGAAAGAGAGAGACAAAGAAACCATGGTTTGTACCATGGCCCATAGCTAATGGGATAGAGAAAGAGAGAGAAAGACTATAGGTATCTCATCACAGCAAGTCAGGGATAGAATTGAAAGAACAATGAATCTAGGACTCTTTTATAAGCATCTGAGTTGTTTGGATTCAAAATCTGAATCTTTGACCAATAGTATTACGGTAAAGTTAACCTTCAACCAGACATCAGGTCTATAGGATGTAACCTCTTCGTTTCAGAGGTGAGACAATGGGGGTTGGAAAGACCAACACAGAGAATGTTGAATTCCTTATACAACGCTGAGAAAATTCTTGCAAACAGTTGATGAGAAGAGTCACTTCGAGGGCTCTCCTACATAATCCTCCCTTGTGTTCAAAACCGGACGGGCAGCACTGTAGTCACTGTAAACAATCTTCAGACCAACAGTTCATGGTCCTACCATCATCATTTCAGGAGTGTCTTTTTGGCAGATAGCATTGTCTTCTTTAGACGTTCACATTTCCTGCAAGCAAGCTTAAAGGGAATGCTCAATTCTTCTTTATGAGAGCCAACACATACTGTAACTGAAGGTACATCACAGATTAATACACATTCCAATTAACATAAAATGGTTGGTTTATCTGATTGAATTTGTCAATAGCATCTTCAGATGTGGTTTTATAAAATCAGACAGATGAATATAAAAGATGATCAAAGATCACTGCATCATAAAAACAGTATTATTGAAATTAAACATCTCAAACTCTTCTCCCTTTGAGAGGAAATAGATGATCTTTGAATATGAGAAAATAAACAAAGAAACAGAATTTTGAAATAATCCAGAATAATTATTAAAGTAAATCAAACAACATTCAAGCAACTGAAAATGTGAATCTAGCACGTTTGAGGTCTAGCCAATGTGTGAGAATTACAACGCAGGTTCAGTGGTTTCACAAGCAATATCGAAAAGTACATGTATTAGCATCTCAGTTTACAGCACCCAACATTAGCATACCAATGGTGAAAGATCTAAGGCCATTTTGTTATGAAACGTTTCATAGCACACACACATCTATACATTCAGCTGGACTTAGCCATATGCAGTACGCATTGTAAAACAAACTATTATTTGTGACTTAATATGAGCCATTACATTTTGTCTAGCATTCTGTATACATCAAAGAAAGCACATTCACAAAAGTAATCTATATAGCCATCACGAATGGATATAGAAATGATTGAGTTGCAAAGGAAGAATTTATTAAAACATCATCGTCATATAATCATCATCCTAAGTTTTAGGAGAAAGCTCAAAATCGACCCTATGCTGCAGGTAGAATCGAGACTGTCTGCCCCTCCCTAAATCCCAACATCTCTGCATCATATTCAGCAGGGTAGCCTAGTGGTTATAGCGTTGGTCTAGTAACTGGAAGGTTGCATGTTCAAATCCCAGAGCTGACAAGGTACAAATCTGTTGTTCTGCTCCTGAACAGGCAGTTAACCCACTGTTCCTAGGCCATCATTGAAAATAAGAATTTGTTCTTAACTGACTTGCCTGGTTAAATAAAGGTTGAACAAAATATATGAATACTTCTGTGGCAAGAGTTGCAAAACCTAACTGAATAGTTGGATCTACTCTGTGGGCTGGCAGGCTGACTACAATGTGCAGGGGATTTCCTCTGCCTAGGTTCCAACAGCATCTGACCATATGTCCTTCCTTTTACAGAAATCACAACAAAGCTTTGTGGGCTGTTTGGGATTAGCCTCCATACCTGTCCCAATAGCTGCAATGGGAGCTATTGTTTCAGTAGTTTGGCCCGCTCTCACACTAGAGAGCAGTTTGGACGTGCACACCACACCCATAAATTGGACTGACTGTGCGTCCATCCCGCTATCTGTATCCGAGTCAGACAAATCACTTTGGAGCCTATTTTTGTTCGAAAAAATCTCATGTAGAAACAAACTAGCCACATCATGCTATATTTCGCATGCTTTAAATTCTGATTGCAACTGCTCTATTTTGTGCTCTGATGTGCTGTGGGACTTCACAGTGGTATCAAGCATGTTCATGTCTAGTTTGCTGTGTTGCAATTCAAAAACACAACAAGCTCTATAATTAATTAACATCTTCATACATGTTTTCTTATACATGACAATATATTACCAGTAATGAAGAATTTCATCAATAGTCTAATCAAATACGAGATGATTACCATAACTCAAAAATATCTGTAGCTTGCACCTCGTCCATTGCGTAGGCTCCATGTGTGTTATATGTCAGGAAATGTCATGGAATAAATCATCAAAACTTCCTATGGACCCGCATGTGCAACACTGAAGGATAGGACAATCCTCTAAATAAACTCACCCGAGCTGGACCTTCAAAGTAATCAATAATACTTCATATTACCCAGTTGCCATTCACTGTACTGTAATTATTAATTGAATCCACAAGTTCATAAGGATATATCGCTAGAGGGCACCATTTAGTAATATATTTGAAATTTATATACAGTAAATATGATATTATAAATACCTCATAAGCAACTCCTAATAACGAATAAGCAATTAGCCTATTAGTTCAAATGTTTATCTGACTCGATAAAGATTATTTAGCAATATGCAAGAACACAATACTATAGTTGAGTTACAGTAATGGGCAATCAATTAATGTCTGAGAATGGAATTCTAAAAACAAGTGTTATTGAATTAACTTGTAAAATGAATGGATTCACATACAAGGCATAAAGCATAAATTGCAAAGCATTACAAGGCATTATTCTAAGCATGTTCAGAGAGAGAAAGAGAGAGACAAAGAAACCATGGTTTGTGTCATGGCCCATAGCTAATGTGAGAGAGGGAGAAAGTGTAGGTATATCACCACAGCAAGTCAGGAACATAATAGAAAGAACAATGTATTTAAGACCGTTTTACAAGCATCTGAGTTGTTTGGATTCAAAATCTGAGTGGTTGACCAATAGTATTACTGTAAAAATAATATCCAATCAGACATTGGGCAGGATGTACAGGATATAACCTCTGCTTCTCTGAGGTGAGACAATTGGGGTTGGAAAGACCATTGAATCAGATGGCTCATTCATCACAAAACACACTGATATTGCCAACTACTTTAAAGGCTTTTTCCTGGCAAGATATGCAAATTTAGGAATGACATGCCAGCAACAATCGTTGACACTTGTCACACCCTGACCTTAGAGATCCTTTTTATGTCTCTATTTTGTTTTGGTCAGGGTGTGAATTGGGGCGGGCATTCTGTTTTTTGTTCTATGTTTTCTATTTCTTTGTGTTTGGCCGGGTATGGTTCTCAATCAGGGACAGCTGTCTATCGTTGTCTCTGATTGGGAACCATACTTAGGTACCCCTTTTCCCACCAGTGTTTGTGGGAGGTTGACTCTGTTTTGAGCACTTTGCTTTTGAGCTTCACGGTTTGTTTTTGTAGTGTTTTGTTTGGTGTCATTTTTATTAAAATGTTATTATTCTTATTAAAGCACCTTGGTCCTCCTCATTCAACACCCGTGACAACACTACATATCTGACCAGATTATGAAAGGCAAGCATTGCACTTTTCAATTTCCATAAAATGAGTGTGAAAGAGGTTAAAACAAGTATTGTTGTCTATCAACAATGACAAGCCACCGGGGTCTGACAATCTGGAGATAAAATTACTGAGGATAATAGCGGACGATATTGCCACTCCTATTTGCAATATCTTAAATTTAAGCCTACCAGAAAGTGTGTGCCCTCAGGCCTGGAGAGAAGCAAAAGTAATTCCGCTACCCAAGAACAATAAAGCCCCCTTTACTGCCTCAAATAGCCGACTGATCAGCCTGTTACCAACCCTTAGTAAACTTCTGGAAAAAATGGTGTTTGACCAGATACAATGCTATTTTACAGTAAACAAATTAACAACACACTTTCAGCATGCTTAAAGGGAAGAACATTCAAAAAGCACAGCACTTACACAAATGACTGATGATTGGCTGAGAGAAATGGATGATTATGGGGGCTGTTTTGTTAGACTTCAGTGCGGTTTTTGACATTATCGATCAAAGTCTGCTGATGGAAAAACATATGTGTTATTGCTTTACACCCCCTGCTATATAGTAGATAAAAGGTTACTTGTGTAACAGAACACAGAGGGTGTTTTTTAATGGAAGCTTCTCCAACATAATCCAGGTAGAATCAGGAATTCCCCAGGGTATCTGTTAAGGCCCCTTGCTTTTTCTTTACTAAGGACATGCCACTGGCTTTGAGTAACACCATTGAGCCTATGTATGCAAATGACGCAACACTATACAAGCATTTCGCTACACCCGCAATAACATCTGCTAAACACGTCTATGTGACCAAAATATTTTTGATTTATACACATCAGCTACTACAGCAACTGAAATGACTGCAACAAGAGCTGCAGTTAGTTTCAGAGTGGGTGGCAAGGAATAAGTTCTAAATATAAAAAATAAATAAACTAAAAGCATTGTATTTGTATTATTCACTGAACCCTATACCTCAACTACATCTTGTAATGAATAATGTGGGAATTGAGCAAGTTGAGGTGACTAAACTGCTTGGAGTAACCCTGCATTGTAAACTGTCATGGTCAAAACATATTGATACAACATTAGCTAAGATGGTGAGAAATCTGTCCATAATAAAGGGCTGTTTGGCCTTCTTTATGACACTATCAATAAGGCATGTCCTACAGGCCCTAGTTTTGCCACACCTGGACTACTGTTCAGTAGTTTGGTCAGGTGCCACAAAGAGGGACTTATTAAAATTGCTGTTGGCTCAGAACAGGGCAGCTGGGCTGGCCTTTAAAAGTACATGGAGAGCTAACATTAATGATATGCATGTCAATCTCTCATGGCTCAAAGTGGAGGAGAGATTGAAGTCATCATTACTTATTTTTGTAAGAAGTATTGACAGGCTGAATGTACCAACACCCATGCATACCCAGCAAGACTTTCCACCAGTGGTCTCTTCACAGTCCCCAAGAGTGTGCAAAGCTGTCATCAAGGCAAAGAGTTGCTACTTTAAAGAATCTCATATAAAATGTATTTTGATTTGTTTAACACTTTTTTGGTTACTACATGATTCCATTTGCATTATTTCATAGTCTTGATTTCTTCACTATTATTCAACAATGTAGAAAATAGTAAAAATAAAGAAAAACCCTTGAATGAGTAGGTGTCCAAACCTTTGACTGGTACTGTACATTTTGTATTTTACATTTTGCATTGTAGATATGTAGTGGTGTAATAACATTATAAATTATGATGTACTGTTTTATCTTATATTTTATATGTAATGTAAGTGCTTTAATCTGTTGGACCGCAGCTGATCGGGATCCCTAATAAATACAAATACAAAAACAGAGAATGTTGATTTCTTAATAAAGTCGATAAGAAGAGTCACTTCGAGGGCTACCCTACAACAATGTCCCTCCGGACCGTTGCCGCCTAGGTAAATTTCTGTGACCGGGCTTTCTCAAATAGTATTGGAGTACCACAGCTCTACCCTTCCATCTTCCTCCGACTATTCTATCCATTCCCATCCACGTGTTTTAAATCTGCATCCCTCCATATCTATAGCCACAATCACTTAATTAACACTATCAGTCCCAAAACTCCAGTAAAAATTGTATTTTCATTTATCTGACTTTCATTTATCTGAATGTCCAGCCCTTATATTTAGCATCACAATTAAGCGTTTTAAACATGTCCTTTCAGGACAACCAGTGCTACAATTTGACACAAACAGTTGCATTGATGAGTTTTATTGACAAATAAGGTCAGCCAAAGCAAAAACAAATTGATATTAATTCTGTAAGTATAGAAATGGTTTGCCAATTGGGAAATGAGTATCCAACTAGTTAGTGACAACTGTGTGGAGTTTTGAGTTTGTGACAGCAACTATGTGTGCTTCTACATCTACATTGCTGTTTTGGGAGGGTTTTAGGCTTGGTTTCTATATTAGCACTTTGTGACATCTGCTGATGTAAAAAGGGCATTATAAATACATTTGATTGATTGATTGTAGACACTATGTCCTGGGATTCCTATGACCTTCTATGTAGAAGAACCCCTTACCTTCTAACGACTCTTGTGCAGCTTTGAACGTTATAGCTTTTAATAGTTTGTAGCTGAAACCATTTGGACGTTTTTGCAAAAAGACCCAGCTCTAGGCCACTTTGGGATCCGCCCTTGTCTCACAAACACCGCTCTAGCTCAGCTCCTGTTAATCACACAGACTAATGGTGCAGAAGAAATAGACTCATTTAATGGTACAACGCAGAAGTCTGCAGCTCAAACACACGGGGTTAGAAGTGCAGAACGCTCCAGTGTTACTCGTTAAGTTATCTGTCTTAATTAATTTCCTCTCTGCTCAATAAGATGAATCACACAATGTTGATGACAAATTATTATTTATTTTTTATCTCCTAATAACACATAGTTAGACTGGTATGATATGAATCCATGGAAAAAGATGACCTAGCTAAATGTATTTTCACACATTCAAAGATAAAACGCCAAATAACAGTGCACTTATAAAATGACATTTTTCAGCCTCTTCAGGACTTTTTTCTGCATTTCATTGGACAGGTTGCCGGGGTTGCGTACCCTTCCACTCAGCAGCAATATTATTTCTGACTGTGTTGGGTTATGGGTTGCATGCTTCCAAGCAGCAGTAAAGCACTATGAATAACCCTAACCCATATTTAAATTATCCTATTACATCACCCTGTGAGAAGTGCAAAGGGGGCATTGCTGGGATGTTTATCGTTTAAAAGCAGAGAAAGTATAACTCTTAATGAACCAATAAGCAGGTCATGATCCCCCCTGAAGGCCCAGGATGCTGTGTACTGTAGATAATGGTGCAACAAGCCAAACACACTGTGATGTAGCAAATGTGCTCTGTGGGAATTTTTGTCCCCTGTAAACTCTGTGGCGGCAGAGGCAACATCCTAGCCAATCCTCTGCTTACCTCAGAGATGGGCGGGCTCTAAGGAAATCTTGCTGGACAATAGAAAGAATATGATTTTATTCGATTTAACCTTTAGTTTGACAGGGAGTCATGCTGAGACCAAGGTGTATTTTACAGATGAACCCTTGCTGTCATTACAAAAAAATACACATCAATACAATATGAAAAGCAAAACAGAGATACAAAACACAGTCATTGAAAACACATTAAAAAGGTCTACAATCAGCCGTCTGAAATGCCCTAGAGGAGATATGGGCACCTCCAGTCCTGGAGTGGCGTTACACTTTTTCACCATCCCTAGCAAACACAGCTGATTAAACTAATGCATTCAAGTGAAGATCATGATCAGTTGATTTTTGAAGTCTGGGGCAAAAGTGTGACACAAATCAGGCCCCGAGGACTGGAGTTACCCATCCCTGCCCTACTGGCACCAATTCATCACATTTTTTTTATTATTCTAGTAAGGTGCAAAACATTTTTTTAAAGCTGATTCACCTAATCCTATAGAGACTGAAGGAATCTCTGAGACCAGGTATGGTAACTTGTAGGTCGATCCCTGAGACCAGGTATGGTAACTTGTACGTCGATCCCTGAGACCGGGTATGGTAACTTGTACGTCTAAAGGTTATTAATGATATTAGGTACAGCAGTACAGCTTTAAATGACGTTCAGCTTATAGGCTTCATAAAGCCTTCATGATGTCTTCATAAGCGCAACATAAATATGTTACAAAGCATCTATAACTATTTGTCATGCTTTATAAAGGTTTCATAAATGTGGCAAAACTATGTGATATAATCACCAATGTCAAATGAGATATAACCCACTAGGTCGAATATGATATATACATGTGCTTTATAAAGGGTGTCATGGTGTGCTGAAGGATGGCATACGCTCTAAAGTGATGTCATGTTAGTCACATTACACCCAATCTCATTCCCAGACACTTCTGCCCAAATGGGTGGAAGGTCTAGTGGACAAAACGCATTCAAACTTAGTCTTCATTAGTTAGGGTTAGGTATAAAATAACATTTTGAGTAGATAAATTGTGGAAATGGGCAGGATATGGGCATAATTATGAGATTGACTGTTTTAAGTAGTAAAGATGTCAAATAATTTACTCAGTAAGGTCACTCCTATAGAATTCTATGGTCACTCAACAGGCCAACTTTAAATGATTGATATTCCAGGCTTATTTGTGCTGTGTGTGCAATAGCCTGGGGACGACGTTACCCAAAGAGACACTTACCTTGATGAAAGATCCAAACATAAAGAAATTGAAAGGGTCTTTCTTCTGGAACAAGTTACATGTTCCTCAGTACACAAACATGCATACAACAAAAACAAGCCTTACTGTGCGGGACTGGGCCCAGTCAGGTCTTTGAGGCATTCACCCACTCCCCAGCTGAAAGATCAGCCACAAAATGTTGGCACCATTGTAACAAGTTGTATTCAAGCCATGGTCTCCAGCGTGGGAACAGAAGAGGAATAGCTGGTGCAGTAGTCTCAGATTGGACTAGTCCAAATCATCTTGGTTCTGACACACGCACGCACACGCAAGGTTTTCAGGTCCATCAACCCATTTAAATACCTCTCACACCCTACAGTAGCCTGTGGATCATGAGAGAACCTTCATAACTCAGCAGAATGTTAATAACCTATTTACTGACACTTCATGTAGTGTCCTTTAATACTTAGTTTGAAGTGAGACACCTTCGATCATTCATAACACATTCATAAAGACTCTCATGAAGCTGTACTTACTATAAAGTCAGACTCCTTTGACTATTTATAACACATATATAAATGCTTTGTATCCTATGATGCTGTACTTACTATAAAGTCAGACACCTTTGACTATTTATAACACATATATAAATGCTTTGTATCCTATGATGCTGTACTTACTATAAAGTCAGACACCTTTGACTATTTATAACACATATATAAATGCTTTGTATCCTATGAAGCTGTACTTACTATAAAGTCAGACACCTTTGACTATTTATAACACATATATAAATGCTTTGTATCCTATGATGCTGTACTTACTATAAAGTCAGACTCCTTTGACTATTTATAACACATATATAAATGCTTTGTATCCTATGATGCTGTACTTACTATAAAGTCAGACTCCTTTGACTATTTATAACACATATATAAATGCTTTGTATCCTATGATGCTGTACTTACTATAAAGTCAGACACCTTTGACTATTTATAACACATATATAAATGCTTTGTAACCTATGATGCTGTACTTACTATAAAGTCAGACTCCTTTGGTCATTCATAATAAATGCACAAAGGCTTAATGATGTAAACACAAATGTATTAACACTTAGGAAATTATCATTAACAGCTAAAACAAATAAACACTAAAGACATGTTGAAACCATTTATTTAAAACAATACAAATTCATGACGTTTCAAACAGTCCAGCTACAGGCAGATGCATGCGACTCACCACCTGGATTTGGTCTTATGTAGCAAAATTTGAATTTCAGTTTTTTACCTTGGATAACAGTAGAGATTCAGAGCTACAAAATGGTATATCGTACACTGCATTTGAGGAAACAATGGGGAAGTAATTCTGCTTTGAAAGTTGATCAACTTGTAAACTCACTTTTGGGAAAACCGTCTTTCAATGTTTTGGTACTACTATTGGAGAGCCCTGCTTTGTCTACACCCATTCAGCATTGTTCACACCCTCTTAAGGCTTAGCCCCACCCATCTCTTTAAGGGTTGATCCGAGCGCTCTGTACTAACTTGCCAGCTACTTCCAGACATTTGAGAGAGAACTGCTCACTAAACATTACTCGCCCTAGCAGGTTAGGCTGGTTAGGCTGTTATGTTATCCAGAGCGTTGGTGACTACAACTGTGCTGTCAGATTGACCGTTGTAAATTCAGAGTGTTTTGCGTTCAGAGTGCATACGGAATGCTCTGGCCAATAAGTAGGGTTGATCCGAAAGCTCTGACCTCACAACGACAGTCAAGCACCCAAGCTAACTGGCTAACATTAATTAGCTACTTCCAGACACATAATGAGAGAACACCCCACTCTGACCATTTTACTTACCCTAGCAGAGCTGGTTAGGCTGTTTTCATGTCATCCAGAGTGTTGGTGACTGTAACTGTGCTGTTGGCAACAATTTGCCGACATTTACTGAGCGTTCAAAAATTAATCAGTTATTCTGAGCTCTGGCACACGAAAACAAGTATTTTGTTAAGAAATATAGCTAAATAGCTAGCTTGGTGAACAATGAATTCCAACACATGATGTAATGTTAGTTGACGAGCCAGCCAACTAACGTTAGCTAGCTAGCTAACAAACAGTACACTTTAACTTGAAATTAAAATATTTTGTCAAAATTAGAAATGCATAATATCTGAAAATGTAGCTAACTAAACTATCTCACCCATGGTCTGAAATCGGAGTGGCTAGCCAGAGCGAATTTACCAGCTAGTACATCTATCAACAGTTGCAGTGACATTCTATTGAAATGGATCCTTGCATAGTTCTATGGCTATAACTAGTCAAACAAATGTGTCTGAGATACGAAGAATAAGATCATACACATAACGTTAGCTAGCGACCCAGCCAGCTAATGTTAGCTAGCTAACAGTACACTTGAAATGAAACCACTTTCTGTCAAAATTAGAAATGTGTAATATCTGAAAATGTAGCTAGCTAGACTATCTTACCCATACACATCATGGTTCGGTGCGTCTCTTGTCTGATGCCATGCATGGTTTCCCTTAGTTTGAAGATGTAATCCAGACTGGTGTTTTCTCCATCTCCTTAGCTATCATACTCAAATTCCACTGATTTCAAAACTCAGTCCTCCAGAAAGTGGAGAGCATACACATAACGTTAGCTAGCGAGCCAGCCAGCTAACATTAGCTAGCTAACAGTACACTTTAACTTGACATTAGGTTTATGCAGTTTTACGGCACTATACATTTTTAAAAGCCGTGTTTGACATGATTACCTAAACATACTGACCAGCTCCAATAGACAGACGTTTGCTATATGGCAGACCAATCCAAACTCATCTCCTTGCATGTCCAGCCCATTCAATATCTCAGCCAATCATGGCTTGTGGGAAGGTTGCTCACTTTTTCTTTGGCTAAACCAACTAGGCTCGTAATTTAACGATTTGATTCATATTAACAGATGGCATACAAGTTTGATATTATAGCACATGAAAGTTCACATGTTCGAGAGGGCATTTCTGCCAAAAAAAACACATTTAAAAAAAAAAAAAACTTGTTTTACGTTCAAATGGCTCTACTGTGAAGTCGTGACATATGCCTAGTTTCCTGAATCAGGTCACAAATGGTTATTGCCTCTCTCCCTGCTGGAGTACTGCATGTTGGTTCCAACCTTAAAAGTAACAACAAAGAAAATTAGCAGGTCTGTTAAGAAATTAATTTGTCACACCATCTGGATAAGGGCATCAGAGATCACATGATCTCATCAGCAAAACTAAAAAAGTACTTCATGGAATTTCGAACATTTTCTAAATAAAAGTCCCCCAAATAATAATAGAAAAGTGTCAATAACCATTCATGATATTTGAAAAATAATTGTCTAAACATTAACGATTATTCATGTTTGATCATATTTAAGTGACATTTTCATTACATTTGGGTTCCAAAACATGTTCCATGGAATACATATTGGCTTAGAGCAAGAACTATTCTGGGTGTAGCAGTAAAAGTATTGTAGGGAATTCGCCGTAGGGTCTGTAGAATGTACAATGCCTTTGGGAAGTATTCAGACCCCTTAATTTTTCCACATTTTGTTACGTTACAGCCTTGTTGTCAGAAATATGTGTATAGGTGGCAGGGAAGTCAGGCGCAGGAGAGTCAAACGGAGTGTAAAATGGAGTCTTTTAATAAATGTCCAAGTAACATGCTCCATAACACTAATAAGAAAAATGAATGTAAACAAATATGGGTACGAAGACCCGTCGCGCACCTATACAAAAAACACTACACTGACAATAAACAATCTCTGACAAAGACATGAGGGGAAACAGAGGGTTAAATACATAACAGGTAATGAATGGGATTGAAAACAGGTGTGTGGGAAGACAAGACAAAACCAATGGAAAATGAAAAATGGATCAATGATGGCTAGAAGACCGGTGACGTCGAACGCCGAGCACCGCCCGAACAAGGAGAGGCAACGACTTCGGCAGAAGTCGTGACACTTGTTCTAAAATTGATTAAATTGTTTTTTCGAGTCTCATAGCAAAGGGTCTGAATACTTATGTAAATAAGGAATTTCAGTTTTTGATATTTGCAATAAATTTGCAAACATTTCTAAAAATCTGTTTTTGCTTTGTCATTATGGGGTGTTGTGTGAAGATTGCTGAGGGAAAAAAGTTTTTGTTATCTTTAATTCTGCGTTGTTGGAAAAGGACCTGTAAGTAAGCATTTCACTGTTATTCTACACCTGTTGTTTACGAAGCATGTAATAAATACAATTTGACTTGATTTGAACCTGTTTGAACCTATTGCCCATAATAAAGCGTCAAGCACTGTCATAAACTACATCCAATGGTTTCAGGGTATTGGAAGCTGCATTCATATAGATGATGTCACTGTAATCTAGGACCGGTAGGAACGTCGACTCAATTATCTGCTTTCTACTATTAAGTGAGAGGCATGACCTATTTCAATAGAAGAAGCTCATTTTAGTTAGTTAAGTCATCAGTGTGTCTTTTTAAGTAAACGCACAAAGGTACAGACATGCATATGCACACATTGTGATATTTTTGTATGATGGTATTGAAAATTTTGTGTTGTGGATATGTGGTGTTGATGTACTGTTTAGTATTTAGCTCATTCAGTACAAACATAGTTCACTGTTTTATATTTTGTTTTATATGTAACGTGGGTGCTTTAGTGTGTTTGGACCCCAGGAAGAGTAGCTGCTGCCTTGGCAGGAGCTAATGTGGATCCTTAATAAATACAAATACAAAACTTGTTGTCTACCCAGATGCTTATAAGCAGGGACACGGTCATTGTGGGTGCCATCCAAGGTATAGATACTTACATTATTTGAGTCATTATTGTGTGATGCACTGTTGTTAGAGGAATATAGGTAACTGCCAAAATAAGGGAAACACCAACATAAAGTGTCTTAATAGGGCGTTGGGCACCACGAGCCAAAACAGATTCAATACACCTTTGCATAGATTCTACAAGTGTCTAGAACTCTATTATAGGGATGCAAAACCCCTTCTTCCACGAGAAATAACATAATATTGTGTTTTGTTGATGGTGGTGGAAAACACTGTCTCAGGTGCCGCTACAGAATCTCCCATAAGTGTTCAGTTGGGTTGAGATCTGGTGACGGAGACGGCCATGGCATATGGTTTACATCGTATTCAGGCTCATCATCAAACCATTCAGTTGTCATTCATGCCCTGTGGATGGGAACATTGTAATCCTATGGGGGCATAGCCATGGTAGTCAAAATAATGGCCTGCCCTGCATTTTTATACATCACCTTAGCATGATGGGATGTTAATTGCATAATTAACTCAGGAACCACACCTGTGTAGAAGCACCTGCTTTCAATATACTTTGTATCTCTCATTGACTCAAGTGTTTCCATTATTTTGGCAGTTACCTGTATATGCTCTGTAAGAGATCTTGTGCAACTGTGATGCAAGAAATGTTGTCTTAGCAGTGCAACTCTGGGATGCTTTTCATTCTGAGTAGTGCCATAGGTTCTATGGAGAGTTTGCTGCAGTGGAGATACTTTTCTGTACTTAGACAGGATATTTTGTTAAATTAAACCCTAGTTTGGAAGAAAAAAGACAAATATAATAATAATTTAGCCAGTGTATCCCAGTTATAATCACTATTATATGGGAGTTCAAGCATTTTCAAATGTCCATGATCAATATGTATTATTTGGATTGTGATGTCAGTATTCTGAGAACAAACTGTGCACACAGGCATTAGGGGACAATGCACTGTTTTAAATTTGCAACAGCCATAGCCATAGCAACAGCATAAGCATTTTGGAGATGCAACTGCCTGCCTGCGCACTATTTTCTCTTTAATTGTATCCGCCTGCAATTGAATGTGACAAACCATCCTGGAAAAGGATGCTATTTCCATAGGAATATGAGTCATAATATAATTATCTTGCATCCCTGGCACAAAAAAATGGTTTACCCGAGAACAAATGTAAAACTATTCTTGGAAAAACTCTCATAGTTCTAACTTTCACAGCTATTAACATTAAAAGCCCCCCACATCCCTATGTGTATGTGTGTGTATGCATATACACATGTATTTATATTTAACCTTCTCACATGCATCATAACCTACTTCGTTCTCCATAGCATGGTGCCACACAAAGACAGCTCAAGAAAAGAAATGGGAACCTGGAATTCCTTTGAGATGTGTGTTTTCTGAGGGCTGTAGGTCTGCTGGCGACAGTTAGCTAAACTTCTCAAAACTTCCAGAGCTCAAACTGAGGTCATTAAAAAGTGTTACCTTTGCTCTCAGACTCCAAGCCAAAAACATATTCTGTTATCCTCTATGAATGCACTGAAAACAACTTGGTATGTGGGAGGCAGGCATGTTAACATGATTCATATTCATTTTCAATGAAGCCAATGTTCATAGTAACACTATGCAAAGATTGTCTCTCTGTCAATTGTCCTCCCCCCAAAAAAGGTGTCCTCTTCTTGCCTATTTCCTTTCATTGCACTGATCTGAAAGAACTGACCGGGTAAAGGCCAGGCTTATGATGAGCTTCCACCATCTTGTTTTCACATGTCTTTCCCATTCAGTACAGTTGAAGAGGAAGAGACGAGGACAGATTGTAAAGCAATTCAGATGGGACATTGAGACATACATGGTTCCTGTTGCTCCTTTTTCCCAGGGAATTGGCTTGTAAACAATACTCGGATAATCACATCCACGTCTCTTTACAACCTTTATGCTGTTGCCACAATTCCATGAACAAGCCATGTAAACATGCCACATAGCAACATCACAATAAACTATTCTATTAAAACCTTGTCTGCCACTGATGGGGGATGTACACGTTTATCTGCTCAGGTCAATAGAAAATAACGCTAGTCATCATTAATCATTGTACCTCAGGGCTTACATGAGGTGTCACAGCCAATATAATGAAGGTTTGAATCTTCCTTTATTCATTTAGATGGAGTAGGGGTAGATTCATCTAGCTTAACACAGAAGAAATGGCCAGAAACGATTATTGTCAAAAGGAAATGGTGTTTGCAGGATGTTTATGATCGTTACAAGATGTTAATGACAAGGTAGATACTGCTGTGAGGTGAATAAGATAGCAAAATGGTGGCAGTGAAGTGGTAGAAGAGCAGCAACAAAAGGGATCTCTCTCATGGCACATATACTGGGTATTCACTGAGTGAACAAAACATTAAGAACACATTCCTACTGTTGAGTTGAATTCCCGCCCTCCTTTTACCCTCATAACATCCTCAATTAGTCCGGGCATGGACTACAAGGTGTCAAAAGTGTTCCACAGGGATGCTGGCCCATGTTGACTACAATGATTCCCACAGTTGTGTCAAGTTGGCTGGATGTCCTTTGGGTGTTGGACTAGTCTTGATACACACAGGGAAATGTTGAGTGGGAAAAACCCAGCAGCGTTGCCGTTCTTGACACAAACCGGTGCGCCTGGCACCTACTATCATACCCCGTTCAAAGGCCCTTCAATCTTTTGTCTTGGCCATTCACCCTCTGAATGGCACACATACACAATCCATGTCTAAATTGTCTCAAGGTATAAACATCCTTCTTTAACCTGACTCCTCCCCTTCATCTACTCTGATTGAAGTGGATTTAACAATAAGGGATCATAGCTTTCACCTGGATTCACCAGGTCAGTCTGTGTCATGGAAAGAGCAGGTGTTCTTAAAAACCTCTATGTTTTGTACACTCAGTGTATATCTCAAATCAAATCAAATCAAATTTATTTATATAGCCCTTCGTACATCAGCTGATATCTCAAAGTGCTGTACAGAAACCCAGCCTACTAAAACCCCAAACAGCAAGCAATGCAGGTGTAGAAGCACGGTGGCTAGGAAAAACTCCCTAGAAAGGCCAAAACCTAGGAAGAAACCTAGAGAGGAACCAGGCTATGTGGGGTGGCCAGTCCTCTTCTGGCTGTGCCGGGTGGAGATTATAACAGAACATGGCCAAGATGTTCAAATGTTCATAAATGACCAGCATGGTCGTATAATAATAAGGCAGAACAGTTGAAACTGGAGCAGCAGCACGGTCAGATGGACTGGGGACAGCAAGGAGTCATCATGTCAGGTAGTCCTGGGGCATGGTCCTAGAGCTCAGGTCAGTTGAAATTGACATCTATTGATAATTGATATCTAATGCCTCTTTATTGGTGATGCAGACCCAGTATACTGTTTATTGAACTCAACTGATAGCATAGGTGTTCTACTATGAATAAATCATTATTCAACAATCGTAAACATGTTATTATTCAATAATGTATGATGATTACTTGGATCTGTCCATTGGTACTGAATTTATTTTGTTTACATATGCGTTACACCTCAGACAGTTATTGGTACACTCCAGGTTCTGAATCAACCAATCATCTGTAAATAAATACATGCCCTGAGAATCAAACTCAACCTTTCACTAGCTATAGTGTAGATACAATACCTTTACTGTCTGTGGTATAGATTCAGTCTTTCTTTCTAACCAAGCCATCTCCCGGCAGGCAGCCTCCAAGGAATTTGAGAATTGCCATTTGCAGTTGCAGAAGAAGGAGGTCATTTTTTGTTGATATAGAACATCATATGTCCTGTTTTCCTCCTGGAGGCATCGGTGGCTGGTGACTCATTAATCTAGGAGATTAGAACAGTCAGAACATTCTGGTTCCATGTCCCTCTCCCTCTCTCCCCCTCCTACTTTCCCCCCTTATAACAGTTACTTTGATAGAACAGCCTCTCCCTCCCCCTCTCTCTCTTCTCCCTCTCCAAACTTGCTCTCTCTCTCTCTCTGTCTCTCTCTCTCCCACTCCCTCTCCCCCTCTTCCATATAGCAGAAAGTTACTTTGATAGAACAAACCCTGCCACAGTTTAATTCATTAATACCTTGCAAGGCTATATTAGATGTCACAAGCTATGCTGTCGGACTTCTGTCAAGTCTAGTAACCAGACTATAGCAAGACAGCATACAGGAAGTGAACTATTGACACATTGCATAAAGCTAGAATCCTTAGTTGAACAATAACACAGCGGACACTCCGCCTCTGTTCTGGTAAAAAGCTGATGGATTGGCTGGAGAAATTTTACCACTCACAAATTCATAAACAGAGCTATGGATTGAAGGACTTACCATCCATTATATCAACAGTATATGTTTTGAGGCTATGCAGTGTTTGTTTACATTTACAGTACATTGTTACATTGTTTACAAACACTGGAGTACATTTTACACATGGAAAATCACTTGACTTCATATGTGAAATTTCTGCATTTCATAAAGTGTCTTAATAGAGAGTTGGGCCAGAATAGATTCAATTCACCTTTGCAGAGATTCTACAAATGTCTGGAACTCTATTGTAAGGATGCAAATCCCTTCTTCCATGAGAAATTCCATCATTTGGTGTTTTGTTGATGGTGGTGGAAAACACTGTCTCATGCGCCACTCCAGAATCTCCCATATGTGTTCAATTGGGTTGAGATCTGTTGACTGAGACAGCCAGGGCATGTGGTTTATGTTCATCAAACCATTCAGTGACCATTCGTGCCCTGTGAATGGGAGCATTGTAGTCCAATGGGGGCATAGCCATGGTAGTCAAAATAATGACCTGCACAGCATAATGGCCTTAAGCATGATGGAAGTTAATTGCTTAATTAACTCAGGAACCACACCATTGACTCAAGTGTTTCCATTATTTTGGCAGTTACCTGTATATGCTCTGTAAGAGATCTTGTGCAACTGTGATGCAAGAGATGTTGTCTTAACAGTGCAACTCTGGGATGCTTTTCATTGTTTTTTAACCTCAGAATAGGGCCAGAGGCTCTATAGAGAGTTTGCTGGACAGTAAAGATAACTTTTCTGTGAATTAATAAGGTAAATGATAAATGAGGTGCATAATGGACTAGAACTCACTGCATGTTAATGTATAGTTTATTCTTGTTAAATCCTCAAAAGCATATACAGTATGTTCCCTTATGGAAAAACCACATGATTTCACATACAGTGGGGCAAAAAAGTATTTAGTCAGCCACCAATTGTGCAAGTTCTCCCACTTAAAAAGATAAGAGAGGCCTGTAACTTTAATCATAGGTACACTTCAACTATGACAGACAAAATAAGAAAAAAAGGTAGGATTTTTAATGAATTTATTTGCAAATTATGGTGGAAAATAAGTATTTGGTCACCAACAAACAAGCAAGATTTCTGGCTCTCACAGACCTGTAACTTCTTCTTTAAGAGGTCCCTCTGTCCCCCACTCGTTACCTGTATTAATGGCACCTGTTTGATCTTGTTATTAGTATAAAAGACACCTGTCCTCAACCTCAAGCAGTCACACTCCAAACTCCACTATGGCCAAGACCAAAGAGCTGTCAAAGGACACCTGAAACAAAATTGTAGACCTACACCAGGCTGGGAAGACTGAAATCAACTGTGGGAGCAATTATTAGGAAATGGAAGACATACAAGACCACTGATAATCTTCCTCGATCTGGGGCTCCACGCAAGATCTCACACCGTGGGGTCAAAATGATCACAAGAACAGTGAGCAAAAATCCCAGAACCACACGGGGGGACCTAGTGAATGACCTGCAGAGAGCTGGGACCAAAGTAACAAAGCCTACCATCAGTAAGACACTACGCCGCCAGGGACTCAAATCCTGCAGTGCCAGACGTGTCCCCCTGCTTAAGCCAGTACATGTCCAGGCCCGTCTGAAGTTTGCTAGAGAGCATTTGGATGATCCAGAAGAAGATTGGGAGAATGTCATATGGTCAGATGAAACCAAAATATAACTTTTTGGTAAAAACTCAACTCGTCGTGTTTGGAGGACAAAGAATGCTGAGTTGCATCCACAGAACACCATACCTACTGTGAAGCATGGGGGTGGAAACATCATGCTTTGTTTTTCTGCAAAGGGACCAGGACGACTGATCCGTGTAAAGGAAAGAATGAATGGGGCCATGTATCGTGAGATTTTGAGTGAAAACCTCCTTCCATCAGCAAGGGCATTGAAGATGAAACGTGGCTGGGTCTTTCAGCATGACGATGATCCCAAACACACCGCCCGGGCAACGAAGGAGTGGCTTCGTAAGAAGCATTTCAAGGTCCTGGAGTGGCCTAGCCAGTCTCCAGATCTCAACCCCATAGAAAATCTTTGGAGGGAGTTGAAAGTCCGTGTTGCCCAGTAACAGCCCCAAAACATCACTGCTCTAGAGGAGATCTGCATGGAAGAATGGGCCAAAATACCAGCAACAGTGTGTGAAAACCTTGTGAAGACTTACAGAAAACGTTTGACCTCTGTCATTGCCAACAAAGGGTATATAACAAAGTATTGAGATAAACTTTAGTTATTGACCAAATACTTATTTTCCACCATAATTTGCAAATAAATTCATTAAAAATCCTACAATGTGATTTTCTGGATTTTTTTTTCCTCATTTTGTCTGTCGTAGTTGAAGTGTACCTATGATGAAAATTACAGGCCTCTCTCATCTTTTTAAGTGGGAGAACTTGCACAATTGGTGGCTGACTAAATACTTTTTTGTCCCACTGTATGCAATTTCCACATTTCGCACATGTACAATTTTATTTGACATGTGGTTTTGGAACACATCAGATTTCACAGGTGATACCATACAAATGAGTTCTTCAGATGTCCCCAGAACTTACATATTTCAAACACTTTTACATTCACGATTACATTGTGTGTTAATCTGCTTAAATGTGTATTATTCGCCTACCTCCTCATGCCTTTTGCACACAATGTATACAGACTCATTTTTTTTCTACTGTGTTATTGACTTGTTCATTGTTTACTCCATGTGTAACTGTGTTGCTGTCTGTTCACACTGCTATGCTTTATCTTATCCAGGTCGCAGTTGTAAATGAGAACTTGTTCTCAACTAGCCTACCTGGTTAAATAAAGGTGAAAAAATAAAAAATAGTGTATGTTTATTTATGCATTCAACATGTCCTCAACACCACTCATAACTTATTGGTTCACGGTATTCCCATCTTCCTGCTACGCCATCATGTCTGTGTTAATAACTGATTTAACATGAGTTCTTACACTTTGGACTTCAAAGTAAATCTCAGTTTTGAAATAAGTAAATTAAATCAATGATGAGATCGTAGTCAGATTAACTGATAACTAAAATAGCATTGCAGATGGCACTGTTTTCATAAGTACAGAGATGTACTGTACTGTATTAGAGTTAATGAATCTGTAGAGGATTTCTGATAATACTACAGCAGAATCATCAGCATACCAGAATCCATTTCAAGGTGAGGTCATATTAAAAAGTCAACACTAAGTGATCATGTCAAATGTTTTAGCTGAACAGTGTACCACTTACCTTAAAAAAAACACAGCAGCCTTATCTCAAAGTAAATGCATCAGAAAAGACATAGAAGAGATTGGGAAATGTATCCTTCTGAATAAGGTTTCCAGATGTTCACTTTACAACAGTCTTCATTCTAAGAATGAATCAGGAAAGACGAAGTACTATTGTAAAGCAATGTCATTAATTGTCTTTGAAAGTGTTTTTTATACTATAAGTGTATTTATAAGTGTATATTGGCCAGGTGGATGGTCATTCACTACTTGTTCTGCCTTGTGACTGATATATCTTTTAAAATCAACTGTTGCATTCGAGCTCACTTGACTTTGTGAAATAGAAAGTACTACAGACTCATCTTGTGGAAGTTCCCCCGGCCATTTCCTTGCTGTTGTTGCTCAGTGTCCCTATAAATAAGGAATAAGTGCAAGTTAAAGATTTTTCACAGCACCACCGACTCAGTCTCACAAATAAATCATTAACTAATTTCACAGGCAGCAAAAACAGATTCCCATATTCGCAGAGAGGGGCGGTTTATCTATCCTAACGTGATAGAGAAGAATAACGGGCGAGTCTGCCAGAGTGACAGGCTAGCCTTCATCTAGGATCACTGGCATTATCCTGGCTGCTGCCATCTCATTCATTTATAAATACCACCTTTTATAGAAACAGTATGCTTCTAGTATTCAGCATGAACCTGCTCAGAAAAACCTGTTTAGTGGGCCTTGAGCCTTCACTCTGCTAATCTTAGACTAGTTGAAGGTAGAAGTGAAGAATTAGAGATTTGATCAGACAGCAATGTAAAAGGTAAAATAAGAGGTGTAAATAGTTTTTTTGAATGATATTTATGAATACATGAAATCAGTTGCCCTAATGGCTCGTTTAAGTATATATGTGGATGACAGATATTTGGCCTTTACATATGCCAAATGAACACACCAACACCAACATATCTCTCACATAGCCACTGGATTGTTTTGATAGTAGTGATGATGTTATGTAAGATTCTCTGTCATGGGAGAGCAGAGATTGGCGTCTACCATCTGAGAGGTGAATCAGTAGCCCCGTTTATACCTGGTGGTAACATGCGTCCTTTATCCTGATCATGTCTACATTCTGATTGGACCCACATTTCTGCATTTCATAAAGTGTCTTAATAGAGAGTTGGGCCAGAATAGATTCAATTAAAAGACGCATTGTGATCTAATTGTGGTCAGATCTTACTGAAACCACATCCGGAGGTAGTCAGGGTAAACAGATCTAGACGGTCAAACCATTTAAATACTGGTAGCACCATTGACTTAGGGCGTCAATAATTAAATAATATATATATATATATATATATATATATATATATATTATCACTCCCTCTCCGGCCTCTAGGTCAACAGGCTGCTCATTATGGAGCACACCTGTCACCATCGGTACACGCATCAGCGCATAATGACACTCACCTGGACTCCATCACCTCACCTTCCCTATATATGTCACTCCCTTTGGTTCCTTCCTCAGATGTTATTGTTTTCCATTTCAGTTTCCTGTCTGTGCGTTGTTCTTGTTTTGTTCATTTGTTTATTAAATTATGCACTCCCTGAACATGCTTCCCGATTCCCAGCGCACGTTATACACACATATATTATATATATATATATATATATATATATATATATATATATATATATATATATATATATATAATTTGACAAATATACACATTTGTCAAATTATTTGCATACAGGGAGGCACCAGGAAATCTGTTCAAATGTGGACACAGTGGACCGATGAGAGAGACATTTTAATGCCATGTGTAGATGCGACCAACATTGATCATATTCAGAAACAATGTCCTCAATGAGGCATTTTATTGATCAGACAATGATTGGATCTTCTTGATCAGATCACAAAACCCACATGGTAGCGCAAGGTGCAAACGAGGCTACGTGGGTTTTGGACTGATCCCCTCCCTTCTCCGTTTTTTTTTGTTACTCTGTCTTTTTTTTAACCTTATACATCATTTATCTTCCATCTGTCTGTGGATAGACGACAATTCCATTATGCCAGAGAGAGACACACTAATGGTACTAGGGTATGATGGATAATCTACTGTGATGAGAAAGGTGAGAGATACTAAAAGTATATTAGCACTTTGTCCTGCAGTGTTTACTCTGGGGTTGAGGTTAAAGTTTATATTCTCAGTGTCAAGGAATGACGTTGTATTGATCTTCCCTGCCACATATCCCAACTATCTATTTCACTATAATGAGTCACTGCAATAACAAGATCTTGCTTTTAATTTTTTAATAATCCACTTCTTTTGAATCTACACATGCTGGGATAGATAACTATCTTTCTTACTACGCTCTCCTTGTCTTCCACCTCTCTTTACGGGAAATGCTTGTGTCTAACTCCTGTGTTTTCAGAGTGTTGCTGTAATGCAATAGCAACAGGAATAGGTTGCTAGTTGTTTTTCTGATGCACCATTTTGGGAAGTAGGGAGAAATGTCATGTGTCCCAAATGAGTTGCTGTGACAGAGTGGCTCAGCATGTTTAGCCTGGGCATCAACTAAACTGACAGACAGAGGGGAGAGACCTATTCTCTACTCTGTGATCCCCTGGCAGGCAGAGACAGAGAAAGAGACAGCAAGAAAAAGAAGGGGGGGGTTGCGAGCAACAAAGAAGAGGGTTTGGTGTTTGAAAAACATCAACCATATCTGGATACTATCCTCCTGCAGCTCCTGTAGTAATCACGCTAATGCCCAAATACAGTGCCTTGTAAAAGTATTCACCCCCTTGGCATTTTTCCTATTTTGTTGCATTACAACCTGTAATTTAAATGGATTTTTATTTTTATTTCATGTAATGGACATACACAAAATAGTCCAAATTGGTGAAGTGAAAAAAAATATGCTTGTTTCAAACAATTCGAAAAAATAACAATCGGAAAAGTTGCGCATGCATATGTATTCACCCCCTTTGCTATGAAGCCCCTAAATAACATCTGGTGCAACCAATTACCTTCATAAATCACATAATTAGTTCAATAAAGTCCACCTGTGTGCAATCTATGTGTCACATGATCTGTCACATGATCTCAGGAAATATATATATACACCTGTTCTGAAAGGCCCCAGAGTCTGCAACACCACTAAGCAAGCGGCACCATGAAGACCAAGGAGCTCTCCAAACAGGTCAGGGACAAAGTTGTGGAGAAGTACAGATCAGGGTTGGGTTATAAAAAAATAACTGAAACTTTGAACATCCCACGGAGCACCATTAAATCCAAAGAATATGGCACCACAACAAACCTGCCAAGAGAGGGCCGCCCACCAAAACTCACAGACCAGACAAGGAGGGCATTAATCAGAGAGGCAACAAAGAGACCAAAGATGCAAAGCTCTACAGCGGAGATTGGAGTATCTGTCCATCGGACCACGTTAGGTCGGACACTCCACAGAGCTATGCTTTACAGAAGAGTGGCCAGAAGAAAAAAACATTGCTTAAAGAAGATAAGAAATAACACAAACACTCCTCCCCAAACATATGGAAGAAGGTACTCTGGTCAGATGAGACAAAAATTTAGCTTTTTGGCCATCAAGGAAAACGCTATGTCTGGCGCAAACCCAACACCTCTCATCATCCCGAGAACACCATCACCATGTTTTTCATCGGCAGGGACTGGAAAACTGGTCAGAACTGAAGGAATGATGGATGGTGCTAAATACAGGGAAATTCTTGATGAAAATCTGTTTTGTCTTCCAGAGATTTGAGACTGGGACAGAGGTTCACCTTCCAACAGGACAATAACCCAAAGCATATTGCTAATGCAACACTTGAGTGGTTTAAGGGGAAACATTTAAATGTCTTGGAATGGCCTAGTCAAAGCCCAGACCTCAATCCAATTGATAATTTGTGATATGATAATTTGTGATATGAGTACACCAGCAGAACCCATTCAACTTGAAGGAGCTGGAGCAGTTTTGCCTTGAAGAATGGGCAAAAATCCCAGTGGATAGATGTGCCAAGCTTATAGGGACATACCCCAAGAGACTTGCAGCTGTAATTGCTGCAAAAGGTGGCCCCACAAAGTACTGACTTTGGGGGGGAGTGAATAGTTATGCACACTCAAGTTTTCCTTTTTTTTGTCTTTTCTCTCATTTGTTTCACCCCAAAAATATTTTGCATCTTCAAAGTGTTGTGTAACTCAAATGATACAAACCCCCCAAAAATCTATTTTAATTCCAGGTTGTAAGGCAACGAAACAGGAAAAATGCCAAGTGAGGGTGAATACTTTCGCAAGCCACTGTCGGTTCTATATAGCCAACGAAGCCAGCTGTTAGTTTGTGGGGAACAAAAAGAGGTAACGTCATAATTACACGTTGTCCTTGATGCTGATATAATGCCTGAATTGTCATGGAAACATGCCAGTTGACCTATACTGATGCGTTCAGATCCATTCATTGTATTTGTTTTTTCACCACTGCATCACTAATGGTATTCTGATGTTTTTGGCTGTTGTTGTTTTTTACAGTAGTAGAGGTGGTGGGTTTTCATTCTATTCAAACCATTCTACCATTCTGTCTCTGTCTGTCATCCCTCTCTCTGTGTCTCTCAATTGAAGGGGCTTTATTGGCATGGGAAACAAATATTAACACTGCCAAAGCAAGTCTCTCTCTCTGTCTCTTATTTATCTCTCTCTGTGTCTCTCCCCCTCTCTCTCTCACTCTCTCTTCCTGTCTCTGTCTCCCCTCTCTCTTTGTCTCTGTCTCCCCTCTCTCTCTCTCTTTCTGTCTCTGTCTCCCTTCTCTCTCTCTTTCTGTCTCTGTATCCCCTCTCTCTCTGTCTCTATGTTCCCTCTTGGTGTCTCTCTCTCTATCTATGTTCCCTCTTGGTGTCTCTCTCTCTCTCTATGTTCCCTCTTGGTGTCTCTCTCTCTCTATGTTCCCTCTTGGTGTCTCTCTCTCTCTCTATGTTCCCTCTTGGTGTTTCTCTCTCTCTATGTTCCCTCTTGGTGTCTCTCTCTCTCTATGTTCCCTCTTGGTGTCTCTCTCTCTCTCTATGTTCCCTCTCGGTCTCTTTTTCTCTGTATCTGCCTCTCCTCTCTGTCTCTGTTCCCTCTGTCTGTCTCTCTCTTTCTCTGTAAGTTTCTCTGTCTCTCTCTCTTTCTCCCTACTCTCTCTGTCTTGCTCTTCACCTCCCTCTCTGTCTGTCTCGTGTCTCTCTGTCTCAGTTTGTCTCCCCCCCTCTCTCTCTCTCTCTGTCAATGAACTTGAAATGGGTCTCTTAAAGGACAGGCTTACCTAAAGAATTTCTACATTTTTAAGCTACCACAAGGAAAATAGAAGACAGAGAGAAAGAATGAGAGAGAAAGAAGATGGAGAGCCAAGAAACATCACTCTCCCCCAAAGATGAAAGGACCCATGAATACAAAAAAAAGAAGCAGAGAAGAGGAGACAGAAGGGGTTATGTTGAGGAGAGAAGAGAAAGGAGAAAAGCCTGGGAGTTAAGAGCCCACAGGAGTAGACAGAGCTGAGGCTGGCGGTGTACGAGAGAGAGAAATGGAGAGTGAAAGAGAGATGGAGAGTGAAAGAGAGATGGAGAATGAAAGAGAGAGATTGAGAGTGAGAGATGGAGAGTGAAAGAGAGAGATTGAGAGTGAGAGATGGAGAGTGAAAGAGAGAGATTGAGAGTGAAAGAGAGAGATTGAGAGTGAGAGATGGAGAGTGAAAGAGAGATGGAGATTAAAAGAGAGATGACTGGGGAAAGAGAGGGAGGGGTAGCTTGGCTGGTGGTAAGAGAGACACAGAGAGAGAAAGAACACACTCTAGCAGAGATAACAGATTACTAGGCTCCAGCCATGGGCTCCGGGCCCAGCCACTGATGAGACAGACCCGCAGAGACCCACCAACCCTGGCCTCTGGATCCAGTCTCTCTGGCCCCCTTGGTTCTCCACCGCTAATGCCAGAAGGATGAGTATGTGTGAATATGCGTGTAAAGATGTGTGTGTGTGTGTGTGTTTATGATATCAGCCACAATGAGGCCCCCTGCCACTTAGCAGCGCTCGAAACCAGATTACCAGATTATTATAGTCTTCATCTGAGAAAAGGCCTGGACCCTAGTCCTACTGTGCTACTGTAGACACACAAACACACACACTCTCTCTCCCGATCTTTCTGCTCTGTCCCTGTTCTGTTATCATATGAAAGCGGAGGGAAGAAATGAATCAATGGAGCTTAAAAGCCCATGACAGATTACAAAGACCCGGGTAAAGTCCCAAATTGCACCCTATTTCATACATAGTGCACATATTTTATCCAGGGATGAGGGATCTGGTCAAAAGTAGTGCACTATCTAGGAAATAGGGTGCCATTTGGGATGCAAACTAAATCTGTGATTACACAAAAGGGATTTTGTGATGCCTTGAAATAGCATCTCATTACCTGCAAGATATTTGTCACATAATACCCCTTTTGATTACAGCAGTTTCAGGTGCCAGTTGTTTTGATTCAGCGCTACTGAAAGGTGGACAATTTGGTACTGCTTTATTATGAAGGGGACCTACAGTATATACAGACATCATAAAACATTCATGAACATTCATAACCCATACATGGTGTAATCAAAAACAGCACAGGAGCATAAAACAAGAAAAGCTTATGTTAAAATATTGTGGTTATGTAATTGATTACATCCAAGTGAGAGTCCAAGTAAATATTATGCAAATCAGGAGGGAGACATATCCTTCTTTTATACTTGAAACACTCAAAACTCTGACAATGTTTCATACTTTATGGAAACTGTAGTTGAGATCAAGGCAATCAATGTTGTGTTCTTAAGATCAAACTATGATTCAGTATTGATGTGCCAACTACACTTCAAAAGAATAACAGAAGGTTTCAGAGTCATAGGAGGGTAAAAAAATCATATTTGGGGAATACAAATGTATCTTCGTAGTGAACTGATGAGAGCAAAAGTGATATTGATGCCGGGGTCAAAACAGTAAATGCTTGCATTGCATTGGCATCTGCACCCTTTCTGCATGCATACACCCACCAAGACCCCCCCATCAACACCCACACCAAGACCCCCAAACCAACACACCCACCAAGACCCCCATCAACACCCACACCAAGACCCCCCACCAACACACCCACCAAGACCCCCCACCAACACACCCACCAAGACCCCCCACCAACACCAACACCCACACCAAGACCCCCCACCAACACACACAGCCAAGACCCCCCCACCAACACACACCAAGACCCCCACACCAACACACCCACACACACCAAGACCCCCACCAACACACACAGCCAAGACCCCGCACCAACACACACAGCCAAGACCCCCACTAACACCCACCAAGACCCCCATCAACACCCACACCAAGACCCCCCCACCAACACATACACCAAGACCCCCCACCAACACACCCACCAAGACCACCCCACCAACACCCAAACCAAGACCCCCCCACCAACACCCACACCAAGACCCCCCCACCAACACACACAGCCAAGACCCCCACCAACACACACCAAGACCCCCACACCAACACCCCCCCACACACACCAAGACCCCCACCAACACCCACCAAGAACACCCCCACACCAAGACCCACCAAGACCCCCCCCCACACCAAGACCCCTACCCACCCCCAAGAACCCCCTACCCACACCAAGACCCTCCCCCACACACCAAGACCCCCCCACCCACACACACACCAAGACCCCCACCCACACCAAGACCCACCCACCCACACACACACACACCAAGACCCGCCCCCACACACACACACACCAAGACCCCCACCCACACACACACACACCAAGACCCCCACTGACACACACACACACCAAGACCCCCTACCCGCACACACCAAGAACCCCCACCCACACACACACCAAGACACCCCCACCCACACACACACACACACCAAGACCCCCTACCCGCACACACACCAAGACCCCCCACCCCCACACACACACACCAAGACCCCCCACCCCCACACACACACACCAAGACCCCCCCCCACACACACACACACACGAAGACCCCCACCCGCACACACACCAAGACCCCCCACCCACACCAAGACCCGCCCCCACACACACCAACGCCCCCGCACACACCAAGGCCCCCCACACACACACACACTATGCCCCCCCCCACACACACACACACCACTAGGCGGAAGTCAATAAGAAATACAAACAAAAAGTCCATATTACAACTGGTCAGGTGGCTACGCAACAGAAGGTAACACTTTATTTGATGGGCTGTGTCATTCTGATTGTATCTTCAACGTTATATTCCATTTTTGTTAGACGTGAGCGTCAATGTTTTAACAGAAAATAACATCCAATAAAACTTCAAATCATCAGCATGGTCATGAAGAAAAGAGGAAAGACTAGATATTTCTCAAATCTCAGGATGTTTAAAGGGTGTCATGGAAAACTATCCCATGTTTTACTGCTTAAAGAATTGTCTATTGTTACTGTATATGCTGTGTTTTTTCTAACTTGATACAAACTTGTCTTGATGTGACTTAGTCATAAGACTGGGCTTACAGCTAAGAGAGTTTGGGTGCGACCGCAGCATGTGAAATCCCGTGGGTTTACTATCTACAGAAAGTTACATGTATGGAACCTTGCAGAAAAGAGTACAAAAAGAGTACAATATAGTGTTTGTTGTTGTGAATGCAGTTAGACGGTTGAGCCCTAGGGCTATCAACCTTGTTCTATCTTAAGTTTACACAGACAACGAGTTACATTTTATACACTATCTGTTGACTGCCACGTATACAGAAAGGGGTTTTATTATTTTCTCTATATAAGCATTGAACCGGCACTGTTCGTTGAGCTTTGCAACTATGCACTGTTGAGTGGGTAGTTGATTCTCCATTTTTTAAATCTTATGATAAAGTGTTGTTTGAAATAATTTGCAGTCTCTCTTCCCTTTGATTAAATATTCCATGACAAGGGGCAACTACAGAATTATTTACATGAGCCAAGTGATAACTGAGAAAAATATTTCAACCAATGGAAGTTTAAAAGAGAATTATTCAAATGTAAAATAATTAAAACAAAAATGAAATCAAACCCAGTGCATTACTATAGCAGATTGAGTGAACTTTGGAGATGCCGGCGCAGTTTGAAGGCCTACGTCCAAAGCTTGATGAATGCTTGCACTGAAACGATCAGAAAGCACAACAACAACAAAAATTGGATACTGAAGAGAGTTACTGAAAACTTTGTATTTTGCTATCTTAAAAAGGTAGGGATTAAGTTATGCTAATTTGGCAATTCATATTATTTTTCCTAAATTAATTACTGTTACACTCTAAAAAATGCTGGGTTAAAAATAACCCAATTTGGGTCATTTGGACAAACCAGCAGTGGGTCGATATTGGGCAGACACGGCATTGGGTTAATTCAACCCAGAGGTGTTGGGTTGTGACATAAAGTGTACCTATGATAAAAAATTACAGACCTCTACATGCTTTGTAAGTAGGAAAACCTGCAAAATCAGCAGTGTGTCAAATACTTGTTCTCCCCAATGTATATGGATGAGCGATGGCAAGATGCAGTAGATGGTATAGAGTACAGTATATACATATGAGATGAGTAATGTAGGGTATGTAAACATTATATAAAGTGGCATTGTTTAACGTGACTAGTGATACATAATTTACATTAAATTTTTAATTATTAAAGTGGCTAGAGATTTGAGTCAGTATGTTGGCAGCAGCCACTCAATGTTAGTGATGGCTGTTCAACAGTCAAATGGCCTTGAGATAGAAGCTGTTTTTCAGTCTCTCGATCCCAGCTTTGATGCACCTGTACTGACCTCGCCTTCTGGATGATAGCGGAGTGAACAGGCATTGGCTCGGGTGGTTGTTGTCCTTGATGATCTTTTTGGCCTTCCTTTGACATCGGGTGGTGTAGGTGTCCTGGAGGACAGGTAGTTTGCCCCCAGTGATGTGTTGTGCAGACCTCAGTACCCTCTGGAGAGCCTTACGGTTGTGGGCGGAGCAGTTGCCGTACCAGGCGGTGATACAGGAGGCACTGCTCTGCCTTCTTCACCACGCTGTCTGTGTTTAATATACCTAATCAATTAGGAAAGGGTGACAGTTGACTAAGTCACATGTACCCATCCTCTCCAACACCTTCTGTCTTTTTATTTTTGTACATTTAGATTTAACAGAAATGGTTTTATCTATATATATATGTATATATATATATACAAGGATGTCTATATATATATGTATATATATACAAGGATGTTTGTCCATGATGTACGCTGAGGAACTAAAAACTTAACACCTTCTCCACTACTGTCCCGTCGATGTGCTCCCTCTGCTGTCAGGAAGTCCAGGACCCAGTTGCACGGGGTGGGGACACATTCAGGAAGTAGGATTCTTTTTTTTGTAGTTTTCTATTCAATGCCATTACAGTATCCATTTCCTTAGGACTCAAATTGCAGTTCTTATGCTTTCCACTAGATCTCAACAGTCTTTGGAAATTGTTTCAGGCTTGTATTCTGAAAAATTAGGGAGTAAGAGCATTCTAAATGAGTGGACCCTGCCGTGTCACAGAGCTTTTTCATGTGCGCGACCAGAGAGAGTGCCTTTCTTGTTTACCTTTTATATTGACAACGTTATTGTCCGGTTGAAATATTATTGATTATTTAGGCTAAAAACAACCTGAGGATTGAATATAATCATCGTTTGACATATTTCTATGAACTTTACGGATACAATTAGGATTTTGTTTGTCTGCCTGTTGTGACTGCGTTTGAGCCTGTGGATTACTGAAGAAAACAATTACTGAAGAAAACAAAACGGAGGTTTTCGGATATAAAGAGAGACTTTATCGAACAAAAGGAACATTTATTGAATAAATGAATGTCTTCTGAGTGCAAACATGTGAAGATCATCAAAGGTAAGTGATTAATTGTATCTCTATATCTGAGTTGTGTAACTCTTCTACTTGGCTGGTTACTGTTTGTAATGATTTTTCTGGTATTTATGCTTTCGCCGTAAAGCATTTTTGAAATCTGACATCATGGTTGGATTCACTAGAAGTTCATCTTTAAACCTATGTAAAATAGTTATCTATTTTCTGAATTTTTATAATGAGTATTTCTGTATTTGAATTTGGTGCTCTGCAATCTAATTTTGCACGCCAAATTTTTCAGTTTTTGATTTGTTAAAAAAGTTTTAAATATCCAATAAATGTCGTTCCACTTCATGATTGTGTCCCACTTGTTGTTGATTCTTCACAAAAAAATGCAGTTTTATATCTTTATGTTTGAAGCCTGAAATGTGGCAAAAGGTCGCAAAGTTCAAGGGGGCGGAATACTTTCGCAAGGCACTGTATACTCTTTCCTGCCACCTCCACGCTGCCAGATCATAATCTCTGCTCAGTCAGTATTAGTCTAGCCTTTTGTCTATTCTCAAGATCCTGTTGCTCTGCTTTGCTCGTTTTCTTGCCTTACACCATTTTTGTCCTCTCCTTGCAGTTACCGCTCTGTCTCTTGCTCCTGTCTCCTGTTCCACATCTCACCACCAACCTTACTCTGGATATCACTCACCACCATTACCTTGGATCCCCCTCAGGACCAGTTCACCAGTTCTACTCAGCCAACTCCAACCTCACTCTACACTCCTGGTTTTTGCAACTCATCTGAGCTACCCCGGTTCTGCTCTCCCCATTTCTCTGTGATAAATAAACCTTTTTGTGCATTCATCCCGGCTTCCTCTTCTGAGTACGCTCTTGGGTTACCCCCCTTCGCTCATCGTAACACATAGTCCAATGAAGTTCTTTCAGGGCCGTTGAGGTGTCTGCTTGGGGGGATATATACATGGCTGTGATTCTAATCGATGAGAATTCTTTTGGTAGATAAGGTCGGCATTTGATTGTAAGGAATTCTAGGTCAGGTGAACAAAATGACTTGAGTTCCTGCATGTTGTTCTGATCACACCACAACTCGTTAATCATAAGGCATACACCCCTGCCCTTCTTCCTACCAGAGAAATGTTTGTTTCTGTCGGTGCGATGCGTGAAGATACCGGATGGCTGTACCAACTCTGATAACGTATCCCGAGTGAACCATGTTTCCGTGAAACAGAGAATGTTACAAACTCTGATGTCTCTCTGGAAGGCAACCCTTGCTCGTATTTCGTCTACCTTGTTGTCAAGAGACTGGACATTGGCGAGCAGTATACTCGGGAGCGGTGAGCGATGTGGCCGTCTACGGAGCCTGACCAGAAGACCGCTCCATCTGCCCCTACTGCGGCACCGTTGTTTTCGGTCGCCTACTGAGATCCGATCCATTGTCCTGGTTGGTGGACCAAACAGAGGATCCCGATTGAAAAAAGGATTTTGTATGTGTGCCATAAAGGGTGAATGAGCAAGGGTGAATGGGCAAGATAAAAGAGTACCTTTGAACAGAGTATGGTAATAGGTGCCAGGCACCCAGGTCATTTTAAATCAAATAAATGGTCTCATACACATATTTAGCAGATGTTTATGTAAAGAACAAATATTTAGCAGACAGTTTGTGTCAAGAACTGCAACGCTGCTGGGTTTTTCACTCTCCACAGTTTCCCGTGTGTATAAAGAATGGTCCACCACCCAAATGATATTCAGCCAACTTGACACAACTGTGAGAAGCATTGGAGTCAACGTGGGCCAAAAACCCTTTGGAACACTTTTGATACCTTGTAGAGTCCATGCCCTGATGAAAGGGGGGGCTGCAACAAGGGCTGTTGATGTAACCGTATAACCGCCACACCGGCAGTCACGAGTCATGAAGGTGGTCAAATTCCACATGACCGTTTAGTCACGGAAATTAGGCATATCCAAGCTCTAATGCGGCTGATGGTCATTAGTAGCCTACCAAACTTGCTAACTGTCTGGTACTCAGCACTCTATTTTCTCCCTGAAATCAATGCAAATGTAAAAATCTAAACAAACACTTCATGAGAGCCCATGAGCTCATGTTGCGCAACATTTCTATAGGGTATGCAACTTAGTGAGAAAACAGAGTGATGGCCTCTATTAAAAAGAGGAGGATCCCATCAGCTTTCTATAGGCTAGGCCTACTACAGTATATTTATTTCTCAACTTTCCTAATATTATGCACATTGCTTATCTTTACAACAGGAGTATAATCTAACTGGCTGGCATGGAAAGGAATCACAGGAAAAGCGTCCTCCATGCGCTATTTCAGTGCATAGATGACATGTATTTTTTCCCCTGCCCCTGTTTCAAGACAGGTGCATGATAATGGTCCATTATAAATGAAAACAAATTTCACACATATATTATTTAGTATACGTAAAGACCAAATTAAATTAAGAATAATCTGACGTGTGACAATATTATCCCACTGTATCACTTGTGAATTATATACTATCACCTGTGAATGATGCCCAGCATAAGAAACCGCCTTTTTTCGTGACTTTTTCGAATCATATCCCACAACTCACGTAGCATAGGCCTATATGTTTTGATAAGGTTTCAATCACAACTAAAGTGGCCCAAAAACATCTTAAAATTCAGCACATTAATACGGTTTACAATGGTTGTAGACTGTAGAGCCTATCTGGCATACATTAGCAGCGTGTGAGTTTCAAGATTGGGGAACATCCTTTTCACAATAAAAATGGACCTTTATAATAAAAGCGTTATGTGCAAAATCACATTTGAGGTCACTTTTGATTATGGTGTTTTCCGCTAATGGAACATTCCAGCTTATAGCCTACTGCCTTGTGCGCATTGATTGCTGCGCTTATAATGTGAAGAAATAGCCTAATAGTTTATCAACATTTTAAGCTAAACATTCTAATCTGTGTGTAAAACAAGTTGCAGCCCGCAACTCAATATTAGGAAGGTGGTTATAATGTTTGGTTTACTCAGTGTATGGACACAATTGAACAGCACATCATAGAAGCTTTTTCAGCAACTCAGAAAATAGAATGTTCCAGATGAGTATACTGAAAGTGAGTAGCATACAAATGTGGTCTGTGGCAGCGAACCTTATCCTGTTAATGTTAAGTCGCCTAGATTTGTATTGTTAGCTGTTTTTAATTTTATTGATACTGTCAAAACAAATATGCTAATGAGTAGCACAGGACTGAGAATACTCTTTCAGTTGACCTTTATTGTTTTCTGTTCTATACCTAGAAAAAACATATCTCATCATTGAAGCCTACACAAAGATGAACTTAAAAAATGAAAGGTCAAAGGCTATGCTCTCTCCTTGTGTTCTTATAGACACGGCATTATGTAATATCCCACCCACCTATTTCCTGTATACCAGAGCTATAGGTACACTGGATAGAGGAGAAGAGGCTGCCGAGAAAGTCGGTTGCACTGACCTACGCTGGCAGATTTATGATCTCATAGCAGAAAAGATTCAGGAGATTCATGTGATCTACAATATTCAACATAAAGTAACAGCTACAGTCATAGACTCCTTATGTATTTATTCCTCGTTATTCTTCTTCTATCCTTTCACTTTTCCTCTCTGCGTTGTTGGGAAAGGCCTGAAAGTAAGCAGTTCACTGTTAGTCTGAACCTGTTGTTTACAAAGCATGACAAATCCAATTTAGTTTGATTTGAGATAATGGCTGCAACTTTGTGAAGGCGTTCAAAGAATTTTCAGTAACACTTTATTTGGATAGTCTGTAGATGCTCTGCAGACTATCTAGTAACCTTATCCCTAAACGTAACCCTTATCCTAACCCTAAACTTAATCCTTACCATAACCTTAACCCAAAAACTTACCCTAACCCTTATTCTAAACCTAACCCTAACTGTAAACTTAGCTAACAGTCAACAGACAGTTTGTTGATAGTATGATCATCTGTCAATTATCTACATGGACTATCTGAACTATACCCAATAAGTGTGACCAAATTTTCTAAAGACAAAGATGATGACCATGAAGACTATGCATTCGAGGATGTGTCAGCCATACTTGATGACACATGTAAGGTCCATACCAGGGTGCCAGGGTTCCAGTCTGGAAGCACCCTTTCCCCTGTGCTCAGAGGGCACTTTCGGTACTGCAGTTTAGCTGAAGCTGAGCCGAAAAGGAAAATTCCCAAAGATGGCCCCATATCGAAGTCCAATTAAAAAATTCATAAAAAGACATTCGTTATCAACTTTGTGCCAAAAATATCCATTGTTTTTTACAGTAATTTTCTTTCGAGGCCGATAATTTCACCATCACTCACAGCCAAAGATATTAACATTTCATATCAGTGGCGGTCAGTGGCGTTTAAGATGGACACATTTTTTTTCATGAGCATGGCCTTATTTCTATTACAGCGTATTGGATGACTGTCATTCATATTCCATTCACCCAGTTCAATGTAACAGAGATAGATTTAGGCTACTACACAATACTCTAATTTTCCCTATTCCCATGAGAAAGTTGCTACAACCTAGCCTATGAATGAAAGTTTACAACGTAGGTGCACACAGGTCAGATTTTTTTTCAAATTTTGTCTGTCATAGTTGAAGTGTACCTATGATGAAAATTACAGGCCTCTCTCATCTTTTTAAGTGGGAGAACTTGCACAATTGGTGGCTGACTAAATACTTTTTTGCCCCACTGTATACACCTGTTCTGAATGGCCCCAGAGTCTGCAACACCACTAAGCAAGGCACACCACCAAGCAAGTGGCACCATGAAGACCAAGGAGCTCTCCAAATAGGTCAGGGACAAAGTTGTTGAGAAGTACAGATCAGGGTTGGGTTATAAAAAATATTTGAAACTTTGAAAATCCCAGGGAGCACCATTAAATCCATTATTAAAAACAGAAAGAATATGGCACCACAACAAACCTGCCAAGTGAGGGCAGCCCACCAAAACTCACGGACCAGGCAAGGAGGGCATTAATCAGAGAGGCAACAAAGAGACCAAAGATAACCCTGAAGGAGCTGCAAAGCTCCACAGAGGAGATTTGAGTATCTGTCCATAGGGCCACTTTAAGCCGTACACTCCACAGAGGTGGGCTTTACGGAAGAGTGTCCAGAAAAAAAGCTATTGCTTGAAGAAAAAAGAAGAAAATATGTATTGTAGGAGACTCCCCAAACATCTGGAAGAAGGTACTCTGGTCAGATGAGACAAATCTTTTTATGATCTTTTAGGTCATCAAGGAAAACGCTATGTCTGGCACCCAACACCTCTCATTATTATAGAACACCATCCCCACAGTGAAGCTTGATGGTGGAAGCATCATGCGGTGGGGATGTTTTTCCATCAGCAGGGACTGGGAAACTGGTCAGAATTGAAGGATTGATGGATGGCACTAAATACAGGGAAGTTCTTAAGGGAAACCTGTTTCAGTCTTCCAGAGATTTGAGACTGGGATGGAGGTTCACCTGCCAGCAGGGCAATGACCCTAAGCAAACTGCTAAAGCAACACTCGAGTGGTTTAAGGGGAACGTTTAAATGTCTTGGAATGGCCTAGTCAAAGCCCAGACCTCAATCCAATTGAGAATCTGTGGTATGACTTAAAGATTGCTGTACACCAGTGTAACCCATCCAACTTTAAGGAGCTGGAGCAGTTTTGCATTGAAGACTGGGCAAATTCCCAGTGGCTTGATGTGCCAAGCTTATAAATACATACCCCAAGAGTCTTGCAACTGCAATTGCTGCAAATGGTAGCTCTACAAAGTATTGACTTTGGAGGGTGAATAGTTTTGCATGCTTAAGTTTTTTTTGTGTCTTATTTCTTGTTTGTTTCGCAATGAAAAAAATATTTTGCATTTTCAAAGTGGTAGGCATGTTGTGTAAATCAAATGATAGAACCCCCCCCAAATCTATTCTAAATCCAGGTTGTAAGGCATCCTGTTTCCATTGATCATCCTTGAGATGGCCTGAATGCCAAGCGTCATGTCTGGAGTAAACCAGGCACAGCTCATCACCTGGTCAATACCATCCCTATGGTGAAGCATGGTGGTGGCAGCATCATGCTGTGGGAGGTTTTTCAGCAGCAGGGACTGGGAGACGAGTCAGGATCGAGGGAAAGATGAATGGATAAAACTGCATAGAGATCCTAGATGAAAACCTGCTCCAGTATGCTCAGGACCTCAAACTGGGGTGAAGGTTCACCTTCCAACAGGACAACGACCCTAACCACACAGCCAAGACAACACGGGAGTGGATTTGGGACAAATCTCTGAATGTCCTTGAGTGGCCCAGCCAGAGCCCGGACTTGAACCCGATCAATCATCTCGGGAGAGACCAGAAGAGCTTAAGAGGATCTGCAGAAAAGAATGGGAGAAACTTCCCAAATACAGATGTGCCAAGCTTGTAGCGTTGTACCCAAGAAGACTCAAGTCTGCAATCGCTGCCTTAGGTGCATCAACAAAGTACTGAGTAAAGGGTCTGAGTCCTTATGTAAATATTATATTTCAGTTTTTTATTTTTAATACATTTGCAAAAATGTCTGCAAACCTGCTTTTGCTTATGGGGTATTGTGTTTAGATGGAATGAGCAAAACAATTTAATACATTTTAGAATAAGGCTGTAACGTAAACGGGGATCTGAATACTTTCCGAATGCACTGTATGCATTAAACAGCCATTTCACCCTCAACAGTCAACAGTGTTTGTCTTAAGTGCTAAGTTTGTTGCAGTAAGTGTGTTCAGGGGCCCAGTAATTGGCCACACCTGATCATTATTGTTATCCATTTTTCTGTGCTTTTGTGTGGGATAAATCTAGTGATGGAAAGTTTATCTTTTTACGTACTCTGATCTTTTCGACACATTTAATCAAAAATACAAATATTTTTACTAATTTTGTTCATTTGAATCAGTAATACCCAGAGCACGGAGGACCCCCCACCAGCAAACAATAAACTCAAAACTCGAAAGATTCATAATTCCACAAGCTTCTCGTTCACATGTTGTTCATCATATGGGGCTTCTTGAAACTGTCATTTGTGACTGAGACTTTAAATATTTGCTTTAAGCAATGTACATTTGTTGATTGCTGGGCATACAAATATGATTATTTCTTGAAACATTTTACAATGATGTCTAGTTGTGGCTGCAACCGGACTAGATTGTGAACTACTCCTGGTGGAATGCAATGCATTGATTGACTGCCGTGAGGGTGATAAGCACAATATAATTTGCAAACTGGAGCCTCCCAAAGTAGTACTTCTCCAGTTCGAGTATGTTGAGAAGTCAGACCCTGTATATGTTTTGGTTCTACAAACTGTGTCCATCATAGCATTCACTAATCAATTAATTGCATTAATTCTTCCTGCAACATTATCTACTTTCCAACGTGGATATAGAACAGACAGTTGTTGGCTGGAATACGTCTCCGGAGCTGCTGAGCCGGAAAAGTGTGTATCAAATCAAATTTTATTGGTCACATACACATATTTAGCAGATGTTATCGCGGATGTAGCAAAAAGCTTGTAAATGTGAAATGCTTGTATTACGGGATTCGGCCAACAGGTCAAAAGAATGACTAGAATGAACGAGTGCCTCAGAAAAATTAATCATGATTCTCGAGTCAATAAAAACAGTAATTCAAAAATAACGAATCATTCCTGAACTGCACATCACTAACTTCCGGTGCTGACAGAGATGGCCGCCTCGCTTCGCGTTTCAAGGAAACTATGCAGTACTTTGTTTTTTTACTCTTTATTTCTTACATTGGTACCCCAGGTAATCTTAGGTTTCGTTACATACAGTTGGGAGGAACCACTTAATATAAGAGCAACGTCAACTCACCATCATTACGACCAGGAATATGACTTTCCCGAAGCGGATCCTGTGTTCTGCCTTCCACCCAGGACAATGGATCGGATCCCAGCTGGCGACCCAAAACAAAAACGCTGTAAAAGGGGCAAAGGAAGCGGTCTTCTGGTCAGGCTCCGGAGATGGGCACATCGCGCACCACTTCCAAGCATACTACTCGCCAATGTCCAGTCTCTTGACAACAAGGTTGATGAAATCCGAGCAAGGGTAGCATTCCAGAGAGACATCAGAGAATGTAACGTTCTTTGCTTCATGGAAACATGGCTCACTCGAGAGACTCTATCCGAGTCAGTCCAGCCAGCAGGTTTCTTCACGCATCGCATCAACTCGTGAGCGAGTTCATTAGAAAGTGCATTGACGATGTTATACCCACAGCAACGATTAAAACATTCCCAAACCAGAAACCGTGGATTGATGGCAGCATTCGCGCAAAACTGAAACCGCGAACCACTGCTTTTAGCCAGGACAAGGTGACCGGAAACATGACCGAATACAAACAGTGTAGCTATTCCCTCCACAAGGCAATCAAACAAGCTAAGAGTCAGTACAGAGACAAAGTAGAGTCGCAATTCAACGGCTCAGACACAAGAGGTATGTGGCAGGGTCTACAGTAAATCACGGATTACAAAAAGAAAACCAGCTCCGTCGTGGACCAGGATGTCTTGCTCCAAGACAGACTAATTAACTTTTTTGCTCGCGTTGAGGGCAATACAGTGCCACTGACACGGCCCGCTACCAAAACCTGCAGACTCTCCTTCACTGCAGCTGACGTGAGTAAAACATTTAAACGTGTTAACCCTCGCAAGGCTGCCGGCCCAGACGGCATCCCCAGCCGCGTCCTCAGAGCATGCGCAGACCACCTGGCTGGTGTGTTTACGGACATATTCAATCAATCCTTATCCCAGTCTGCTGTTCCCACATGCTTCAAGAGGGCCACCCTTGATCCTGTTCCCAAGAAAGCTAAGGTGACTGAGCTAAACGACTACTGCCCCGTAGCACTCACTTCCGTCTTCATGAAATGCTTTGAGAGACTAGTCAAGGACCATATCACCTCCACCCTACCTGACACCCTAGACCCACTCCAATTTTCTTACGCACCAATAGGTCCACAGACGACGCAATCGCAACCACACTGCACACTGCCCTAATCCATCTGGACAAGAGGAATACCTATGTGAGAATGCTGTTCATCGACTACAGCTCAGCATTTAACACCATAGTACCCTCCAAACTCGTCATCAAGCTCGAGACCCTGGGTCTCGACCCCGCCCTGTGCAACTGGGTACTGGACTTACTGACGGCCCGCCCCCAGGTGGTGAGGGTAGGTAACAACATCTCCACCCCGCTGATCCTCAACACTGGGGCCCCACAAGGGTGCGTTCTGAGCCCTCTCCTGTACTCCCTGTTCACCCATGACTGCGTGGCCATGTACGCCTCCAACTCAATCATCAAGATTGTGGACGACACTACAGTGGTAGGCTTGATTACCAACAACGACGAGACGGCCTACAGGGAAGAGGTGAGGGCCCTCGGAGTGTGGGTCAGGAAAATAACCTCACACTCAATGTCAACAAAACAAAGGAGATGATTGTGGACTTCAGGAAACAGCAGAGGGAGCACCCCCCTATCCACATCGACGGGGCAGTAGTGGAGAGGGTAGTAAGTTTTAAGTTCCTCGGCGTACACATCACAGACAAACTGAATTTGTCCACCTACACAGACAGAAGGTGCAGTAGCTCCTCTTCAATCTCAGGAGGCTGAAGAAATCCTGCTTGTCACCAAAAGCACTCACAAACTTCTACAGATGTACAATCGAGAGCATCCTGTCGGGCTGTATCACCGCCTGGTACGGCAACTACTCTGCCCACAACCGTAAGGCTCTCCAGAGGGTAGTGAGGTCTGCACAACGCATCACCGGGGGGCAAACTACTTGCCCTCCAGGAGACCTACACCACCCGATGTCACAGGAAGGCCATAAAGATCATCAAGGACAACAACCACCCGAGCCACTGCCTGTTCACCCCGCTATCCAGAAGGTGAGGTCAGTACAGGTGCATCAAAGCAGGGACCGAGAGACTGAAAAACAGTTTCTATCTCAAGGACATCAGACTGTTAAACAGCCACCACTAACATTGAGTGGCTGCTGCCAACATACTGACTCAACTCCAGCCACCTTAATAATGGAAATTGATGTAAAAAAAAATGTATCACTAGCCACATTAATAAATCTTCTTAGGGCTGAAATCCCGTTAACGGGATCGATATGACAACAGCCAGTGAAAGTGCTGGGCGCCAACTTCAAAACATCAAAAATCTCATAATTAAAATTCCTCAAACATACATGTATCTTATACCGTTTTAAAGGTAGTCTTATTGTTAATCCCACCACAGTGTCCGATTTCAAATAGGCTTTACGGCGAAAGCACCACAAATGATTATGTTAGGTGACCACCAAACCACAATAAAAACAGCCATCTTCCCAGCCAAAGAGAGGTGTCTCAGAAAGCACAAATAGAGATAAAATTAAGCACTAACCTTTGATGATCTTCATCAGATGACACTCATAGGACTTCATGTTACACAATACATGTATGTTTTGTTTGATAAAGTTCATATTTATCAAAATATGAGTTTACATTGGCGCGTTATATTCACTAGTTCCAAAAACATCCAGTGATTTTGCATAGCCACATCATTCAACAGAAATACTCATCATAAATGTAGATGATAATACACATGGAATTATAGATATTCCTCTCCTTAATGCAACCTCTGTGTCTGATTTCAAAAAGACTTTACGGAATAAGCAAGCCATGCAATAATCTGAGACGGCGCTCAGAAGAAATAATCACAATAGCCGCCATGTTGGCGTCAACATAAACAAGAAATTGCATGATGAATATTCCCTTACCTTTGATGATCTTCATCAGAAAGCACTCCAGGAATCCCAGGTCCACAATAAATGTTTGTTTTGTTCGATAAAGTACATTATTTATGTCCAAATACCTTCTTTTGTTAGAGCGTTTGGTATACATATCCAAACGCTCATTCTGATCAGCGTTACGTCGGACAAAAACTTAAAAAAGTTACAATACAGGTCGAAGAAACGTTTCAAACTAAGTACAGAATCAATCATTAGGATGTTTTTTAACATATAGCTTCAATAATGTTCCAACTGGAGTATTCCTTTGTGTCTTGATGAGCAATGGAACGCAAGTGGATACCATGAGGAATGCGCGTGATCAGAAAATGGCTGACTGCCAGTCACCTGATAGATTCAGCTCTCATTCAGTCCCACAACACAGTAGAAGTCTCATTCAAATTTCTATAGATGGTTGACATCTAGTGGAACCCCTAGGAAGTGCATCATCATTAATATCTCAAGGGGGTTTCATTGGGAACTGTGGTGAATACATACCAAGCTCAGATTTCTCACCAGCCATATGAGTTCTGTTATACTCACAGACATCATTTAAACAGTTTTAGAAACTTTAGAGTGTTTTCTATCCAATAATAATATGCATATATTAGCAACTGAGACTGAGGAGCAGGCCGTTTACTTTGGGCAACTTATTCATCCAAGCTACTCAATACTGTCCCCCAGCCATTAGAAGTTTTATACAATGCCACTTAATATAATGTTTACATACCCTACATTACTCATCTCATATGTATATGTATATACTGTACTCTATATCATCTACTGCATCTTTATGTAATACCTGTATCACTAGCCACTTTAAACTATGCCACTTTGTTTACATACCCTACATTACTCATCTCATATGTATATACTGTACTCGACACCATCTACTGCATCTTGCCTATGCCGTTCTGTACCATCACTCATTCATATATCTTTATGTACATATTCTTTATCCCTTTACACTTGTGTGTATAAGGTAGTAGTTGTGGAATTGTGAGGTTAGATTACTCGTTGGTTATTACTGCATTGTCAGAACTAGAAGCACAAGCATTTCGCTACACTCGCATTAACATCTGCTAACCATGTGTATGTGACAAATACAATTTGATTTGATTTGATTTGACTAGATACATCTCAGAAGTTCGCTGTACAAAGTGGTATAGGATCAGAACAATGAGGTTTGACAGAACACAGGTAGACATGGGGAAATGCCCTGCATGGTTGCTAAGTGATGAGCACAAAACACTGCATTGCTTACAAAGGTGTCACGCTTACAAAGGACAACCATTGTTACAGGGAGAAATATCATGCACAAAATATTGCAGAATACCCTCACACATATCGTACAAAATCCTATTCAGCCTTCCACAAAAGAAAGGACATAGCAACACCCAAAGATGGACCGTAACAAACATATTTTATTCTGGGTACCGGATCCAGGGTATTTGAGTGCATACAGTACTATGCATTAGAGCCGCATGAAAGTGTCGTGTCTTTGGCATCATTAAACTGAAGATTAATCTTGATCATAAACTCTCTGTAATTATTATTATGCAATTAAACTGATTAATCATGTAACTGTAATTAACAAGGAAGTTGGGGTACCAAGGAAAATATTCAGATTTTAAAGTTATAATTTTCCTAATAGAACTTTCATATATTTTCATATATGATCAATAGTCTTCTGATTAATGAATTCTTCTTTACCTCACGTTAGTCTCATTCCAAACGTCATAAATTGTTGGTTATCTGCACGAACCCAGTCTTCACTATGAGTCATCCATACATCAATTGTCTTAAATTATTTATTTACTAACTAAGTAATTCACAGAAATGCATAAACAAACAGTAGGTAGTTACAAGGAAATGATAGCGGAGTTTCCCTGGTGGGATAAACCAGTATCGTGGCTTGGTGGACAAAAAGGGAAGTTGGGGTCAAGTGAGATGAGACACTACAAAGTTGATAATTACAACAATTGAAATATTAATCCTTTGCACATGAACGCTCTCTCATTCGGGAATATTTGCAATCACTATAAATATTTACACTCAGTGTGTCGTCGGGATCTCTGTTGAAAAGTTTGTTTCTGTTGGAGAGTTTGTCCGCCCTCTCTCTCTCTCTCTCTCTCTCTCTCTCTCTCTCTCTCTGTCATGGTTAGAATGAAATAATCACAATACAAATAATCATTTATGTCCAAATACCTTCTTTTGTTAGAGCGTTTGGTATACATATCCAAACGCTAATTCTGGTTAGCGTTATATCGGACAAAATCTTCAAAAAGTGATATTACCAGTTGAAGAAACGTTTCAATCTAAGTACAGAATCAATCATTAGGATGTTTTTAACATATAGCTTCAATAAAGTTCCAACCAGAGTATTCCTTCTAGTCTTCGTGAGCCATGGAACACAAGTGGGTACCATGAGGAAAAAGCGCAATCACAAAATGGCTGCTTGATGGACAGCTTATATATTCTGCTCTCATTCACTCCCACAACAACATAGAAGCCTCATTATAATTTCTATTGGTGGTTGACATCAAGTGGAACTCCTAGGCAGTGCAACATCATTCATATCTCAAGGGGATTTCATTGGGGACTCTGGTGAATACATACAAAGCCCAGATATCTCACTTGCTGTTTTGATTTGCCCTCAGGATTTTGCTTGTCATATGAGTTCTGTTATACTCACAGACATCATTCAAACAGTTTAAGAAACTTTAGAGTGTTTTCTATCCAACATTAATAATAATATACATACATTAGCAACGGAGACTGAGGAGTACGCCGTTTACATTGGGAACCTTATTCATCCAAGCTACTCAATACTGCCCCCCAGCCATAAAAAGTTAATGAGGCAAGGTCTAGATTTTATTCAAATCCATTTCATCTTCCCCAAAACATTGTCTTTGATTTGGATATGTTCCATACAACATACAATGTATAAACATCAAATGTCTACTAGGAAAACTCTTCACGTTACAATTTTTTAACGTCATCTATTAACCTTTAATAACAAAACAAAAATGACATACATTTTGATATTCCATCTATCGTCATGACCACCATTGTGGATGACAGAAACCATTGTTCCAAAGTCCCTTTATTTCATGTTTAATGTTCTGAGGCTGGTTCTCCATAGTAACAGGACAAAGGAATTTGTCTGTGGCCTGAGATTTACCAGGGGCGTGAGGGGTCATAAAACCCCCCACATCTTCAGACCACTAGATCTCTCCTATTCTGTTGGGGTTGAGAGATAATCTGTAGGGTTGTGGTCTCCTGTAACCTGACCTGATCAGGACAGTCATAGAAATACCTTCTCCAGAACATATATGTTGTTCGGACCTCAAGGTCTGTGAGGTGGAAGATATTCCTTTGTTCTCTCTATGAAAACTCACTCTCTCTATATATTGTGGCCATGAGGAGATAATCTCCTCCAGGAATTTACGACCTGAGGTCGCAGCAGCCTGAGTGTAGGAGACAGAGAGAGGGGGATGGTGCTCACTGTACCCAAAGAGGGCAACGTCATGACAAAAGTAAATCAAATAAAAAGTCTTAATGATATGGACTTGCATATGCCTGAATAGCAACTTGCATGTGCCTTAGTATATGTAAATATGAACACACATTTTAAATCACAAACTTAATTTAGCCATGGAGAAAGATAGATTCTTGCCTAGCCATGATTGGTTGAGATAATGGACTGGTTAAACATTCTGCCACTATGCCTCTGTCAAACACTTTCTGATACTATTGCGGATATTTGACAAATAACATTTGATTTGATTAGATTGTTTATCCATTATATATTTTTTATAAATAGCTATCGCAACTGTATCATAAAGTCGTTTGCATTGTTTTCTTTATGATGATGCCAGGACTGAAGCAACTTGTAGACACTAAGTCAAATACAGTTGAAGTCGGAAGTTTACATACAACGTAGCTAAATAAATTTAAACTCCGTTTTTCACCATTTCTGACATTTAATCTTAGTGAAAATTCCCTGTCTTAGGTCAGTTACGATCACCACTTCATTTTAAGAATGTGAAATGTCAGAATAATAGTAGAGAGAATTATTTCTTTCGGCTTTTATTTCTTTCATCACATTCCCAGTGGGTCAGAAGTTTACATACACTCAATTAGTATTTGGTAGCATTACCTTTAAGTTGTTTAACTTGGGTCAAACGTTCCACAAGCTTCTCACAATAAGTTGGCTGAATTTTGGCCCATTTCTCCTGACAGAGCTGGTGTAACTGAGTCACGTTTGTAGGCCTCCTTGCTCGCTTTCAGTTCTGCCCACAAATTTTCTATAGGATGAGGTCAGGGCTTTGTGATGGCCACTCCAATACCTTGACTTTGTTGTCCTTGAGCCATTTTCCACAACTTTGGAAGTTTGCTTGGGGTCATTGTCCATTTAGAAGACCCATTTTTGACCAAGCTCTAACTTCCTGACTGATGTCTTGAGATTTAGCTTCAATATATCCACATAATGTTTCTTCCTCATGATGCCATCTATTTTGTGAAGGGCACCAGTCCCTCCTGCAGCAAAGCACCCCCACAACATGATGCTGCCACCCCTGTGCTTCACTGTTGGGATGGTGTTCTTTGGCTTGCAAGCATCCCCCTTTTTCCTCCAAACATAATGTTGGTCATTATGGCCAAACAGTTCTATTTTTGTTTCAGACCAGAGGACATTTCTCCTAAAAAGTATGATCTTTGTTCCCATGTGCAGTTGCAAATCGTAGTCTGGCTTTTTTATGGCAGTTTTGGAGCAGTGGCCTCTTCCTTGCTGAGTGGCCTTTCAGGGTATGTCGATATAGGATTTGGTTTACTGTGAATGTAGATACTTTTGTATCTGTTTACTCCAGCATCTTCACAAGGTCCTTTGCTGTTGTTCTGGGATTGATTTGCACTTTTCGCACCAAAGCACATTCATCTCTAGGAGACAGAATGCGTCTCCTTCCTGAGCAGTACGATGGCTAAGTGGTCCCATGGTGTTTATACTTGCGTACTATTGTTTGTACAGATGAACGTGGTAACTTCAGGCGTTTTGAAATTGCTCCCAAGGATGAACCAGACTTGTGGATGTCTACAATTTTTTTCCTGAGGTCTTGGCTGATTTCTTTTGATTTTCCCATCATGTCAAGCAAAGTGCCACTGAGTTTGAAGGTAGGCCTTGAAATACATCCACAGTTACACCTCCAATTGACTCAAATTATGTCAGTTAGCCTATCAGAAGCTTCTAAAGTTTTCCAAGCTGTTTAAAGGCACAGTGAACTTAGTGTATGTACATTTCTGACCCACTGGAATTGTGATACAGTGAATTATAAGTGAAATAATCTGTCTGTAAACAATTGCTGGAAAAATTACTTGTGTCATGCTTAAGGTAGATGTCCTAACCGACTTGCAAAAACTATAGTTTGTTAACAATAAATTTGTGGAGTGGTTGAAAAACGAGCTTTAATGACTCCTAAGTGTATGTAAACTTCTGACTTCAACTGTACATTTAGTCATTTAGTAATTTTGCACACTTTTTTCCAGAGCAACTAATAATAAAGGCATTCATCTTAGGATAGCTAGATGGGACAACCACATTTGCCAGTCATAGTAAGTACATTTTTCTTCAATAAGGTATATATCAGCAAAGTCAGAGCTAGTAGGGGGAAAAAGTAAAGTGCGAGTGTTCGTTTTTGGGGGAGGGTGTTGCAAGGGGGTGTGCTGTGGGATGTTTAAAGATACTCTTTGAAGAGTTAAGGTTTCAGATGTTTTCGGGGAGATGGGCAGGGCCTCTGCTATAGTAGCTTCAGGTGGGAGCTGGTTCCACCATTGAGGTTCGAGGACAGAGAAGAGCTTTGGCTGAGCTGAGTGGGCCAAGTGACCAGAGTTGGCAGAACAGAGTTCTCGGGTTTGGGTGTAGGGTTTGAGCATAGCCTGAAGGTATGGAGGGGCAGTTCCTCTTGCTGCACCGTAGGACAGTACCATGGTCTTGTAGTGGATGCAAGCTTCGACTGGAAGCCAGTCGTTGTGCGGAGGAGTGGGGTAATATGGGAGAACTTGTGAAGTTTTAACACCAGACAGGCTGCAGCATTCTGGATGAGTTGCACAAGAGGAGAGCCCAGCAAACAGCGAGTTGCAGTAGTCAGGACTGGAGATGACAAGTGCCTGGATTAGGAATTGTGCCTCTTCCTGTGTGAGTTAGGGCCATACTCTACGGATGTTGTAGAGCATGAACCTGCAGGAGCGAGTCATTGCTTTGATGTTTGCAAAGAACGACAGAGTGTTGTCTAGGATCACACCAAGGTTCTTTGCACTCTGGGAAGAGGACACCATGGAGTTGTCAACCATTATGGAGAGGTCTTGGAGTGGGCGGGCCTTCACTGGGAGGAAGAGCAGCTCCGTCTTGTTGAGGTTGAGCTAGTGGTCCGACATCCAAGCTAAGATAACTGCTAGGCAAGCAGGGATGTGTGTCGCCACATGGGTGTCAGAAGGGGGAAAGGAGAAATGTAGTTGAGTGTCATCTGCATAGCAATGACAAGAAAGATCATGTGAGGATATGATGGAGCCTAATGATTTGGTATATAGAGAGAAGAGGAGAGGGCTTAGAACAGAGCCCTGGGGAAGACCAGTAGTGAGAAAACGTAGTGCAGGCACAGATCCTCTCCACGTCACGTGGTAGGAGCGGCCTGCCAGTTAGGATGCAATCAGCTCTGGCAGTGCAGAGAGCCTCCGTGACACAGAGGAGAGAGAGTCAGCTCTGGCAGTGACGAGAGCCTCCGTGACACAGAGGAGAGAGAGTCAGCTCTGGCAGTGAGGAGTCTCCTTGACACAGAGAAGAGGAGTCTCAGTTTAGTGACCTGTCTTGAAGCCTGACTGGTTAGGGTCAAGAAAATCATTCTGGGAGAGATAGCAAGAGAGTTGGCCTCAGACAGCATGCTCAAGTGTTTCGGAAAGAAAAGAAAGACGTTTTTGTCGCCAGAGGGATCTAGAGTTCTTCTTGCCATCCGCAGAGATGGAGGGGGAGGGCACATATGTTTTATACATCTACCACTTTGTTTCCAATTACATGTCTTCGCCCTGTAATGTGATGTGAGCTTTGGAGGGTCTTCCTGGAATATAAAGATCCACACACACATGCTTGAAAGCAGATATCCTGCTCCACTGTCGACACGGTACTGTATATTGTCACACACACACACACACACACACACACACACACACACACACACACACACACACACACACACACACACACACACACACACATTCACACACACACACACACACACACACACACACACACACACACACACACACACACACACACACACACACACACACACACACACACACACACACTCCCTCACACATGTCATTTTAAATTATTAATATGCTCAAATGAGAGGTAGCTCTGTATTGTAACTAAATCATGAATATCCTTAACCTTAATTTAAATCTGGTTGCATCAGCAATCATGAACTTCACCTGGGGGAAAATAAAATGAGAATGAAAAGGAGGCCTGGGTCACACTTGTCCATGTATTTTCACCTGTCATAATATGCAAGCTTGAATGGCTTTCTTAAGTGTCTTCAGGGGAGGGGTTGGTATGCATGTGTGTGTTTATGTGTGTGTCTGTGTGCACACATGTGCGTTTGTGCATGCATGTGTGCTTGTGTATGTGTGTGTGTCTGTGAATGCACATGCCTACACATGCTGAGGTTTACAGCTTCTAGGAAAACCCCCTGACAGACAGTGACTGAACCACTAGCTTCTCCAGAGAACAGAGCCAATCCTACCAGTCTGTACTGAGGTTATCCCATTCAATCACTTCTTTTCACTTCAGTAGACTTATTACTTGGCTGCTATGAGACACTGCTGTAGTGTTGCTCAATATACCAACATTTCTTTGCTTTTTCGGTACTTGTACATGAAAAACGGTTCTGTACTAGAATTTTTGTTACTTTCGGTACTTCTGTCAAAAGTGTCTCACGGATCAATCATGTCTATATCAACGCAGCCGACCCCTTATTATAGTATGCACAGTGCCTGCTTCACCTAGCCTGGGCTCCATCATGCTAGCTCCCCTCTCACGCTGCACAAAAGTTAACACACTTGAATAACGTAACACGACATGTACAAACGTTGAAACTGTTCATTACCGTTTGCTAAACAACGTCTATACATGCTAGAGCACTTTACACTGCAAGATGATACCGATAGCTTCCAGCTATTGTAGGCTAACTTTCCATGCTAGCTGATAATATGCAAACCATAATGCAAAATATACTGATTTCAAAGCAGATTTCCACCAAAAACATAATTAATTAATTAATTCACTTATATGCTCTCTCTCTCTCACATCTCTCCCAAAGATGATCTATTGCCTCAGCGAACTGACTGTGCTCCTACAGGGCCATCCCCCTCTTGCCTTGATGTCATTACTGGTTAAAGAGGCAGTGCACATTTTTCTATGCAAATGTTGTTGATCAGTACAGTCAAATAAGTCCCAAATGGAAGGGAAACAGATTGTTTGTCATCTCTAGCCCCATGAAATCAGCCCAAACAAGCTCAATAACTCAATGCATGCACACACTCCTACTGAATATGCATTCATCTGTATTGTGGATAGGCCTAGGCTACATCTAGATTTACCCAGTTTATCAATAGAGATTTACCATCCAAATAAATGGTTACCATTATTTCTGTCGTTCTGCCCCTGAACAGGCAGTTAACCCACTGTTTCTAGGCCGTCATTGAAAATAAGAATTTAACTGACTTGCCTAGTTAAATAAAGGTAAATATTGAACTCAAAAGATGCCCAACGATGAACAGATCAATAGCTGAGTTTATCTGTCTGGATCAAGTGCCGTTCTTTGTCTTTGGCTAAAGACTGTGGTATCGTTTTGGTATAGAGTATGGTGATGGTATAGAGTACTGTGATACTTAACCTGGTATCTGTATTGAGGTCAAAATTCTGGTATCGTGACAGCACTAGACTCACTGCTGAGGTGCTGCCAAGAGCCGAGCATGCCTGATGGTAATAGACACACACACATACACACAGACACACACACACATACACACACAAACAAATCCATTTCTCTCATGGTAATATTGTAGTGAAACATCCATTCTGGCTCTGTCCCAATCCAGTGTGTGAGCTATAAAGTATGTGAAGAAAAATAACCTCATGAGGGAACCCAGTTTGGAGGGGAATGGCTTTAAAATGATGCATGCCAGTTGATACCACTTTGACGTCTCAGTCTATCCTGTGATGTTTAAGCGTTGCAGCCAGAAATGGAAAAAGAACCAGAGCCAGAAAATGACTCGAATATTTCAGCAATGTTTCCACCATCCGTGCCACATGCAGAGGAGCCTCCCATCCATAAACACACACACACATTCATTTACACTGCTGTGAGTTCGTCTCCAGCGAGCCGAACCCATGCAGGCATGCTGTGGGTGATTGACATGCACACAGTGGCGATGCAGTGTGTATGTGTGTGTTTGTGTGTGTGTGCGCGCATGTGTGTGTGTGTGAGTCAAAAAGTGACGCACCGTACACTTACTGAGCCATATCTCTGTTTCTGACAGTAGGCACAAAGGCTTTGATGTGACATGACCCCAATGAATATGTCTGTGTGTATATATACAAGTGTGTGTGTGTGTGTGTGTGTGTGTGTGTGTGTGTGTGTGTGTGTGTGTGTGTGTGTGTGTGTGTGTGTGTGTGTGTGTGTGTGTGTGTGTGTGTGTGTGTGTGTGTATGTGTGTGTGTGTGTGTGTGTGTGTGTGTGTGTGTGTGTGTGTGTGTGTGTGTGTGTGTGTGTGTGTGTGTGTGTGTGTGTGTGTGTGTGTGTGTGTATGTGTGTGTGTGTGTGTGTGTAAAGGCTTTAAAGCTTAGCTACAGTAGCCATTGGGAAGGGCTTATTTCAGGTCTTATTATTCAATGCAATTGGGTGTGAAAGTGACTTGCACAATGTGATATGATATTTCTGAGAAAAAAAGCATAGTTATTTCTAAAGGTGTATTCTTTGAAGGGACCTTCAATTACTAGGAAACCATGTTTTATGACACTGACTGTAATGCCTGCTGTCTCCTTGAAAAATGTTTAGACAAGTTATTTTGTCAATTTGCAAGGAACATTTTGCAATGTTTTGCAGTTTGTGTCACATTCAATTCCACATTCACTTGTCCTCGCCAGCTGAACATTTCAACAATGCACATATTTGTCCTTTGTGATAGCATTTACGAAGACAGAATTAATTTGGCAAGCAATTATAGCATTTTTTCCCCCTTGTTTACAGATTGGAAGTTATAGACAGCTTTACGTGTGTGCATTCAAATTACGGAGTGGCTGCTGGTCCAAATTCTCTGGAACCCTCTTCCCAATAGCTAATGATCCGAAGGTTCTGTGGTAGCTCTAGATGCTATACTTTACGCACAGTCTGTGCTCTAATCGCTATGCTCTACAGGCTATTCTGGCAAATTTCAGTGATGAGTAGAGAATGGTGCTCGTTTAATAAAGTTAGATCAAAGCTGAATCCATTTCTGGAAGACCACATGATGATAGTATACTATGATGATAGTATTGTACATAACAGGACAGAGTATAATAGCATGGTATAAGCGTGGTATAAGACAAAAAACAGCACCTATTTTTTATTATGATATTTTAGCAGGGGCGCAACTTTGGTTTTAAAAGTGTGGGGGGGGCATAATTATTATTATTATTACATTTGTATCCAGTCGAATAAACCCTCCTAACAGCCTACCCAACCACTCGGAGGCGTCCGCATGGTCCTAAAACACGCTGTTGCCTCGTTTTGTATCACATTCCAATGATAAAACTGGGGGAGGGGGGAGTGTATTTTCAGAATGTGGGGATATCCCCCCCGTCCCTTGTGAAAGTTACGCCCCTTTAGGATGATTGTGTGGATGGTCACATTTTTCTCTCATGTGGCCACAACTCAACAATGTATGCCATTAGGCAAAATATGTGCTTTAATTTAAACAAAACATAGGTATGCTACAGTTAACACCATCTGCTCTGTGTTCACTGTACATAATTCATTAAAAACAACACTGTGCATAACTAAGAAGACCTAAATGCATATTCCCTTGAAAATGATTCAGTTTCACTGGTAAATCTTGAATAACTATCATTCATGATTGACAGTGAGAAATGGGAAGGAAGGTGACTACAAAAATGCGTGTGTAAAGTATCTTTAGCTCTTGGGAAGAGTGTTCCAGGGGGGCAGAACGGGGACAGGGGAGGGACGGGGCATATACAAAGTATTTAGTCAGCCACCAATTGTGCAAGTTCTCCCACTTAAAAAGATGAGAGAGGCCTGTAATTTTCATCATAGGTACAGTTCAAATATGACAGACAAAATGAGAAAAAAATTCCAGAAAATCACATTGTAGGATTTTTAATGAATTTGCAAATTATGGTGGAAAATAAGTATTTGGTCACCTACAAACAAGCAAGATTTCTGGCTCTCACAGACCTGTAACTTCTTCTTTAAGAGGCTCCTATGTCCTCCACTTGTTACCTGTATTAATGGAACCTGTTTGAACTTGTTCAGTATAAAAGACACCTGTCCACAACCTCAAACAGTCACACTCCAAACTCCACTATGGCCAAGTCCAAAGACCTGTCAAAGGACACCAGAAACAAAATTGTAGACCTGCACCAGGCTGGGAAGACCTGGTGACCTGCACCAGACTGAATCTGCAATAGTAAGCAGCTTGGTTTGAAGAAATCAACTGTGGGAGCAATTATTAGGAAATGGAAGACATACAAGACTACTGATAATCTCCCTCGATCTGGGGCTCCACGCAAGATCTCACCCCGTGGGGTCAAAATGATCACAAGAACGGTGAGCAAAAATCCCAGAACCACACGGGGGGACCTAGTGAATGACCTGCAGAGAGCTGGGACCAAAGTAACAAAGCCTACCATCAGTAACACACTACGCCGCCAGGGACTCAAATCCTCCAGATGTGTCCCCCTGCTTAAGCCAGTACATGTCCAGGCCCGTCTGAAGTTTGCTAGAGAGCATTTGGATGATCCAGAAGAAGATTGGGAGAATGTCATATGGTCAGATGAAACCAAAATATAACTTTTTGGTAAAAACTCATCTTGTCGTGTTTGGAGGACAAAGAATGCTGAGTTGCATCCAAAGAACACCATACCTACTGTGAAGCATGGGGGTGGAAACATCATGCTTTGGGGCTGTTTTTCTGCAAAGGGACCAGGACGACTGATCCGTGTAAAAGAAAGAATGAATGGGGCCATGTATCGTGAGATTTTGAGTGAAAACCTCCTTCCATCAGCAAGGGCATTGAAGATGAAACGTTGCTGGATCTTTCACCCTGACAATGATCCCAAACACACCGCCCGGGCAACGAAGGAGTGGCTTCGTAAGAAGCATTTCAAGGTCCTGGAGTGGCCTAGCCAGTCTCCAGATCTCAACCCCATAGGAAATCTTTGGAGGGAGTTGAAAGTCTGTGTTGCCCAGCAACAGCCCCAAAACATGCTCTAGAGGAGATCTGCATGGAGGAATGGGCCAAAATACCAGCAACAGCGTGAGAAAACCTTGCGAAGACTTACAGAAAACGTTTGACCTCTGTCATTGCCAACAAAGGGTATATAACAAAGTATTGAGATAAACTTTTGTTATTGACCAAATACTTATTTTCCACCATAATTTGCAAATAAATTCATAAAAAATTCGACAATGTGATTTTCTAGATTTTTTTTCTCCTTTTGTCTTTCATAGTTGAAGTGTACCTATGATGAAAATTACAGGCCTCTCTCATCTTTTTAAGTGGGAGAACTTGCACAATTGGTGGCTGACTAAATACTTTTTTGCCCCACTGTATCTTTGAATCTGCAGCCTCTGTCTTCATATTAAAGCATGACTGGTTAAGAGTGTGACCTTTCATTAGCCACAACCACATGTAAATAGTCATGATTAGTATGTGTATCTGAAGCTAGCTGCCTGTCTGCTGCCAGTACTCCTGTTAGAGTTAAGCTCAAAGGGCTAACACACTAGCATTTTGTGTTACGAAACTCTGATCAGTCGAATTTCTACAGCTGTTTATGCTGCCAGGCCCTGCTAATTCTAGAAGGGCTTAGTGTTCAATGTCAGTGGAGCTCTTTATATAGCTAGCTACCTGCCTGCTGCCATTAGTCTCAGCAGACTTTAGCTCATTGGGCTAAAACAGACTTGTGGACCTGGGTTTTCAAACCCCAGTCCTGTCACATTTACCCAGCTGGTTACCATGCCAGGCCCTACTGAGTAGTACTGATTATTGGATGGCCTAGTGCAGCCTCCCTCTCACTGTAGCTACCTCTCACTACCTGCCTGCTGCCAGTAAGTCCCAGCAGACTTCCTGCAGATGAAACGTTCCTGACACTTCTGCTGATGCATAATTCAATAAGGAACTAATTACTCTGGCAGCCATTACAAAGAAGATTTCCTCTCTGTCCCATCACTGCCACCGTGGCTCAGCCTACTTTATCAACAGACACATGGACGTACAGCAGCAATCTATACATTGTGACTACACCATTGTTTACCTAGAAACTCAAGCATTACAAGCTGTTCAGTGCAAAGAATGCCCATAGGATATTTTCCTTGTGAATTTGATTTAGTCCTTGTTGAAAAAGAGGAAAACACCAAGCATGACTGAGGTATACTTAGAAAAGTAACAGAAACATACCAACATAATGTGCATGACTTTCTCTACCAGGTAGCTCATTGTCTGTGTAAAGGAGCTGGTTCAGCTTGTGAGAGACCTGAAGACTTGTGTTAGCTCTCTGATCTAATCGGCCTACTGCTAGGCTTTAGGTCAGCGGTCTAACACAGTCTTATGCCACAAGAGATCCAGGTTTAAACCCTAGTCGGTCACACTAGTTGGTCACATCTACAGTTAACTTCGGTTGCCCTAAGTGGCAAAGTAGCTTTTGAAATGTAGTGATATTTTAAAAGCTAATTTGCCCCTAAAGGCCACAAGTGTTTCATCACTTCACCTCTCTCAATCTCTGACCTTCCACATTCTCTCAGGCACACTGTGTTAGTTATTTCAGCCAGGACTCTGTGCCAGACAATTCTAATGAACTTTGTGTGTACCTCCCATGAGGGTAAGTAACCCACAGACAGAGCCAATGTGAAAGTAATGCACAGAGCCAATGGTTGCATCCCCTATTTAGTGCACTACATTTGACCAGAGCTTTATGGGTCCTGGTCCAAAGTAGTGTACTATAAAGGCAATAGCGTGCCATTTGGGATGCAAACACTGTTAGAGCAAACATTAGCCGTCAGGGTCAGAGTCTTCTTCTCCATCCAACTCATGTGGATCCTCTTCACTCCTCCCCCTGGGCTTCTGTTGTCTGGGTCCAATGCAAACACATCACTTTAATTGCTTTTGGGGGAGCATAACATTTTCACCACATTTGCATATTTGACAGCACTAACACATTTTGTCATAACATAGGACCGAATGTAAAAATACAATGATTTTTTAAATAATTTGCAGTCAACTCTAACTCTGTGATTGTATTGCTTTTGATTTCCATGGGAATTGCAAAACAATCAAACTACCCTGAATAGAGGCATATTTCCTAATATATCTTTATTTAACTAGGCAATTCAGTTAAGAACCAATTCTTATGTACAATGACAGACTACCGGGAAAAAGTAGGGTAACTGCCTTGTTCAGAACGACAGATTTTTACCTTGTCAGCTCAGGGACTCCCTCCAGCAACCGTTTGATTACTGGCCCAAAGCTCTAACCACTAGGCTGCCTGACACCCCTTCCTTCAGCACACAGCGTTCCCATTGATGACCGTCCTCTATAGTAATTCACTTTCAATGTGCACCACTACTTTTGTGGTCTGTGCTGTGATAACGTACGATATACTCTCAAATTGTACATCGGATGTACAAGGCCTTTGACAAAATGGTTATGAGAAAACAGATATTTTGGTGATGCAACAAAGAGTTTGTCTGCACAAAAGTATTTGACACAATGTACTTATTTATTTTTGTACACTCAAACTCTCTGTTGTATAATAACCCTGGTGTAAAATACGTTCTACATCAGTTGCACAACTTGAGTGTGTACAGGGCCATCAGGACCGTAGTCTGACGATATGCTAGTGAACTGGGGGCATTTCTGCATGTGGCTCTTGCCTTTACAGTGGAAGCATGCTTATTTTTATGTGAGATTAAGGTATTGTATGACGAGCCAAATAGGATTCAAATTATGCCCCTGGGGTGACTGCAGTGCAATGATTTGGGGTGCCTGATAGATGACTTATTCAAATGTTCATATGCTCCGAGTTCATATATTTCCACATAATTGCTTTCATTGCTCTTCGCTCCACAAGGAGTTGGATGATCCTCCATTTAAGGCACTGCAGAGAGCCTGATGTGTGACTCAGTAATTAAGGGCTGAATTGAATTCTAAACTTGAAGTTCACTAATTTGAATTTTTGAATCTTTCAGTGTACTGAAGGATGAACGCAGAATTATAAGTTAGGATTCCACTGTGCACCCTACTAACAAACTTGCAGTAACAGGCTCAATCACCCCAACACATAGCTGCCCATTATTTATAAGCTGGTTCACAAACTTTCGTTCCATGAAAGGACCCGATAAAGTAATGGTATGTGCTAGCCCTACTTTATTACTACAGTATAGTAATGTCAGAGAGGAAAATAAAACGATGGGTGAACTGTGTGACAACGTTCTCATAATGTTCTCGCTATGTATTCTGAATGAACAGATGGGATAGACTGTGAGCGTGTGCTTGACTGCCGAGGTTAATTGTTTATTTGCTCCTGCGGCAGTGGTCTGTTCTGATTATTGTTATTAGAGAAGAGGATTGAACGGTCACATCCACCACGGCCAAGGCCTTCAGGAGACTTGGCCATCTCTCTCTCTCTCGCTGTGTGTGTGTGTGTGTGTGTGTGTGTGTGTGTGTGTGTGTGTGTGTGTGTGTGTGTGTGTGTGTGTGTGTGTGTGTGTGTGTGTGTGTGTGTGTGTGTGTGTGTGTGTGTGTGTGTGTGTGTGCGTGCGTGCGTGTGTGTGCGGGCGCGCGCGCGGGTCTAGGCACCACTAGCTCGTCTCAGTGTGTTTGGATGCTTCATGTTATTAGAGTCAACATGACTCCCTTGCTGACAGATGAGTCCACTGGAGGCACTGGCACAAACAGGAAGGAGACAATAGGTTTCAGTTTGGGTTGAGGGGATCAGAGGGGATCAATGGTGCCAGATCCTGGGAGTGATGGGTAAATGAAAGATTGAAATTGTCATTGAAACCAGATTTGACTGCTGTGATGAACTTTTGTTCAACTGTGTCATTCTCTGTGGTCAATTGACCATTATCAAAGGGAGAAGGAGAAAAGATAAGAAACCCCGTCAGTTAAGAAATTCATTATTTTTATTCTAACAAAAGTTTATCAGAGGTCCCAGATTGACGTAAATGTTTGCCCAATCTTCTGCCACACTTTGAAATTCCTACATACCTCTGAATATATCATAACGTATCTTTGCTCTGAAAATATAATCTATTACCACTCTGAAAATATCATGATTTATCACCACTCTGAATATATCATTATTTACACGACTCAACCTCTGAATATATTATACTTTTTACCACTCTGAATATATAATAATTTATCACCACTCAGCTTCTGAATTCATCATTATTCATCATCACTCTGAAAATGTAATTGTTTATCACCACTCTGCCTCTAAATATATGTATATGATTTTTCAGCACCACTCTGAATACATCATTATTTATCACCACTCTGAATATATCTTTATATATATCCACTCTGAATACATCATTATTTATCACCACTCTGAATATATCATTATTTATCACCCCTCTGAATATATCATTATTTATCACCACTCTGAATATATCATTATTTATCACCACTCTGAATATATCATTATTTATCACCACCCTGAATACATCATTATTTATCACCACTCTGAATATATCATTATTTATTTCACCTCTGAAGATATCATTATTTATTACAACTCGGAATATATAATTATTTATCACAACTCTGAATATATCATTATTTATCACAACTCAGAATATATCATTATTTCTCACAACTCTGAATATATCATTATTTATCACAACTATAAATATATCATTTTTATGACCACTCGGAATATATCATTATTTATCACAACTCTGAATATATCATTATTTATCACAACTCAGAATATATCATTATGTATCACAACTCTGAATATATCATTATTTATCACAACTATAAATCGATCATTTTTTATGACCACTCGGAATATATCATTATTTATCACAACTCTGAATATATCATTATTTATCACAACTCTAAATATATCATTTTTTATGACCACTCGGAATATATCATTGTTTATCACCACTCTGAATATATCATTATTTATCACCAGTCTGAATATATCATTATTTATTAGAACTCTGAATATATCATTATTTATTTATTATCATTTTTTAACTCGGAATATATCATTATTTATCACCACTCTGAATATATCATTATTTTTCATCACTTTGAATATATCATTATTTATCACCACTCTGAATACATCATTATTTATTACAACTCTGAATATATCATTATTTATCACAACTCGGAATATATGAATTTATTCATTATTTATCACTTTGAATATACTCTGAATATATCATTATTTATTACAACTCTAAATATATCATTTTTTATGACCACTCGGAATATATCATTGTTTATCACCACTCTGAATATATCATTATTTATCAGTACCAAGTACTCTTCAGCTATTACTGAAGGATTTAAACCCAATTTGGTAGATGGGACTTGTAAACAATGACAGGACATTAAAAAAATATATATATATTTTGTTCATGTTTCTGTTGAACGAGATTAGCCCTCCGCTCGTCTTTCTGCTCGGAAGTGACTCAGTATACTTGTCAAATGCCACCCTATTCCCTATATAATGCACTGTATTTTACTAGGGCCCTAGTCAAAAGTAACGCACTACATAGGGAATAGTGTGCCCTTTGGGATGTAGACTCAGATACAGGGTTTGCTGTTTTTGTCGTCAGAACAGAGCTGAGACCTGAGCCGTTCTGCCAGTAACAACATCTTTTGGACATGATGGGCACAAAACAAAAGGAATTATAACTAGAAGGAGGTAACTTTGTCATCGATGATGCACTGTGGTGAAACTTGTGAAACAAAATGAAAACAATTCAAGTGGAACTTTTCATGCTTTCGTCACAAAATAAGTTCTCTACAAAGAACTGAGTTTCAAAATGTGATTGCTGATTGGACAATTGTAGTGTGAGCCCCTCCTCCATTTCAGCGCCACAAATAACCGTCTACACTACAGTGATAGACAAGCTCAGCCACTGTTTCATCACCCTGATGTGGACAGTGTGTCATTACACATTTTAATTGTGTCCCTACGATCCTTAAAACCAATTAACTCTCGATAAGCTTACATTTTTCAAAACCTGATTCATAAAGTAAGATATTGCAAGCTAATACTTTTACTGCCACATGCTGCTGTTAAATCTGAGCTTTTATGTGACCATTGTTGTTGTTATAAGTCTGCTGACAAGGAACCATATTAGGCATGATTCGTTACAATCGCCTCCTTTAAATTCCATATGCCATCAAAGCCAAGACCAACTACAGTTGCTAGGCAATACCTTATTAAGTTATAAATCAATATGTACATAGCCCTTGCCAGCAATCTTGTCCTCAGCAAACCTTTTGATTAAATATGTGTTGAATGCTAAAAGTTAAACTAATAGTCACTCGTGAGTCCTGAAAATACAGGTAGCACATTAAAAAAGAAATGATTATAGCCATGTTTCAAGGCTGTTTCACTCAACTCAGATAGCCTACTGGATTTTGAGTCGGGATGTCCCTGTTCGAAAATCACTAATTATAGGGGCCAATCATCGTTCTCTGAGTCAATATGGGCAAAGTTAGCAATAAGGAAAATGAAACATCAGCTAATTTAGTTGAGCGATAGTTGCACCTATTTCTCTGTCAAGGTTAGCAATCCCATTGGACATTTTATATTTGTGTTTTTTTGATGCAGTAGTTTGATTAAGATCAACCAAATCCTTTTCTGTGCCATTGCAGCATTCGCTAGCAAGCTAACTATGGCACATACACTCCCGGTCAACAGTTTTAGAACACCTACTCATTCAAGGGTTTTTCTTTATTTTTTCTATTTTCTACATTGTATAATAATAGTGAAGACATCAAAACTATGAAATAACACATATAGAATCATGTAGTAACCAAAAAAGTATTAAACAAATCAAAGTATATTTGAGATTTGAGATTCTTCAAATAGCCACCCTTTGCCTTGATGACAGCTATGCACACTCTTGGCATTCTCTCAACCAGCTTCACCTGGAATGCTTTTCCAACAGTCTTGAATAACTTCCCACATATGCTGAGCACTGGTTGGCTGCTTTTCCTTCACTCTGTTGTCCAACTCATCCCAAACCATCTCAATTTGGTTGACATCAGGGGATTATGGAGGCCGGGTCATCTGATGCAGCACTCCATCACTCTCTTTCTTGGTCAAATAGCCCTTACACAGCCTGGAGGTGTGTTGGGTCATTGTCCCATTGAAAAATAAATGATAGTCCCACAAAGCCCAAACCAGATTGGATGGCGTATCACTGCAGTATACTGTGGTAGCCATGCTGGTTAAGTGTGCCTTGAATTCTAAATAATTCACAGACAGTGTAACCAGCAAAGCACCCCAACACCATAACACCTCCTCCTCAATGCTTTACGGTGGGAAATACACATGCGGAGATCATGCGTTCACCCATACCGCGTTTCACAAAGACACAGTAACTCTAATGAACATATCCTCTGCTGCAGAGGTAATTCTGAGTCTTCCTTTCCTGTGGCGGTCCTCATAAGAGCCAGTTTCCTCATAGTGCTGGACAATTGTCCAGCAATTGCTTGATGATTGTTGCGACTGCACTTAAAGAAACTTTCAAAGTTCTTGAAATGTTCCATATTGACTGACCTTCATGCCTTAAGGTAATGATGGACTGTCATTTATCTTTGCTTTTTTGAGCTGTTCTTGCCATAATATGGACTTGGTCTTTTACCAAATGGGGCTATCTTCTGTATATGAGGTCATGACTGACCTCATGAAGCTAGTTGATTCCAAGAGTGTGCAACGCTGTCATCAAGACAAAGGGTGGCTATTTGAAGAATCTCAAATAATAAATATATTTTTATTTTTGTAACACTTTTTTGGTTACTGCATGATTTCACATGTGTTATTTCATAGTTTTAATGTCTTCACCATTATTCTACATTGTAGATAATAGTAAAAATAAAGAAAACCCTTGAATGAGTAGGTGTTCTAAAACTTTTGACCAGTAGTGTTTGTCTAACAGTTGAGTCATTTAACTAACTAGTGAGTGGCGATTGCTGATGTTCAGTCTTGTTTCAATTTCTTACCCACATAAATTGTGCGAGTTTGGTTCTAAGCTAACATGCATACTTTTGAGGGCTTCTGGGTGGGGCAGCAGTCTAAGACACTGCAGTGCTAGAGGCATCACTACAGACCCTGGTTCGATTCCAGGCTGTATCACAGCCAGCCATGATTGGGAGTCCGTTAGTGCAGGGCACAATTGGCCTAGCATCGTTAGGGTTTGGCCAGGGTAGGTCATTGTTAATAAGGATTTGTTTTTAACTGATTTGCCTGGTTAAATATGGAATTGTTTTTAAGATGGTCATACCAAGGATTATGTTTCTTTTGGATTTTTAATTATATATATATATATAAATATATACAAAAATGATTGTATGAAACAATGAATTTGGCAATACTGCTATTAGCCAATAGCAACGCATTGAATAACAGATTAACTTCATTGAACAATAGATAGTCCCAAAAACCAACAAAAGGACGTTTGTTCTGAAGTGTATGTCCTATATCTGAGAGATTTAAGAAAGATCAGGACACTATTTATATATATTTTTTACATGTATTTATCCCCTTATTTTAGGCCCTAAACTATCTCCATACATACTTCCATTAATTGTTTTAACTGGTATCTGGGACCTTCAGACAAGTGAGGCTTGTGCGGTATGAGGGGCAGAGGGGTCATATTAGTGTGTAGCCCAAACCGTTCGGAAACGACAGCCGTTTTCGTGAGAAGACCGATTTCCGTGATGTCTCATGGTCTGAAAAACAATGATCTTGCTCTGCCACCTTTCACCACATTTGCGGAAGTGCGGACGCGATGATTGAGATGCAGCCCGTGCAACAGATATCTCTAGATTAAACAGACAGATGTTTTTATTATGTTCATGCAATTTCCACAGTGGGTCAAAAATTGTAGGCCAAGGGTTAACTAGAACTGATATCTACATGTGTATTATAAGGATATATAAACCAGCTGTCAACACTGCCAACACCCTGCTTTCACATGAGCTAAAACATAATCATGCTTATAACTGAAACTATGTCTCAAATGGCATTTATACCCTATATAATGCAGTACTTTTGGCCAGAGCCCTATGGACACTGCATAGGGAATAGGGTGCCATGCATAGGGAATAGGGTGACAGTTTCAGCATGCGTCTTCTTGAAACAGTAGGTCACCTATAGGATGACACTAACGAGCCTAGCTTCAATCAACTGAAATCTGGGATGATGATGACGTTTTAAAACACAATATTAGACCTAGCAAATGTTCACTGTGCATAGTTTAGTAGAGATTTACATTGCTGTGCTTGGAAACACTTCACATGAAGAGCTGTTAAAGCTGTTAAAGCTGTTAAAACTGTTAAAACTGTTAAAGCTGTTAAAGCTGTTAAAGCTGTTAAAGCTGTTAAAACTGTTAAAGCTGTTAAAGCTGTTAAAGCTGTTAAAGCTGTTAAAGCTGTTAAAGCTGTTAAAGCTGTTAAAACTGTTAAAGCTGTTAAAGCTGTTAAAGCTGTTAAAGCTGTTAAAGCTGTTAAAGCTGTTAAAGCTGTTAAAGCTGTTAAAGCTGTTAAAGCTGCTAAAGCTGCTAAAGCTGCTAAAGCTGCTAAAGCTGTTAAAGCTGCTAAAGCTGCTAAAGCTGCTAAAGCTGCTAAAGCTGCTAAAGCTGCTAAAGCTGTTAAAGCTGTTAAAGCTGCTAAAGCTGCTAAAGCTGCTAAAGCTGCTAAAGCTGTTAAAGCTGCTAAAGCTGCTAAAGCTGCTAAAGCTGTTAAAGCTGCTAAAGCTGCTAAAGCTGCTAAAGCTGTTAAAGCTGTTAAAGCTGCGCTACAAAGTGTTTCCATAGACAGCAATGGAAGTGCTAGAACCATCACTGTCAAAATTCTACAAGGTTTCCCAAAATATACTGAACAAAATGTAAATGCATCATGCAACAATTTCAGCAATTTTACTGAGTTACAGTTCATATAAGGAAATCAGTCAATTCAAATAAATTCATTAGGCCCTACTCTATGGATTTCACATGACTGGGCAGGGGTGCAGCCATGGGTGGTCCTGGGGAGGCATGGGGTGGCAGGGTAGCCTAGTGGTTAGAGCGTTGGACTAGTTACTGAAAGGTTGCAAGTTCAAATCCCTGCGCTGACAAGGTACAAATCAGTCATTCTGCCCCTGAACAGGCAGTTAACCCACTGTTCCTAGACTGTCATTGAAAATAAGAATTTGTTCTTAACTGACTTGCCTAGTTAAATAAAAGTTTTAAAACAATAATAATAATAAATAAATAGGGCCACCCATTTGGGAGCCAGGCCCAGCAAATCAGAATATGTTTTTCCCCACAGAAGCCAGAGGAGTGCAGTGGAGATCCTGGGCTGGCGTGGTTACACGTGGTCTGCGGTTATGAGGCCGGTTGGACGTACTGCCAAATTCTCTAAAAAGAGGTGGCTTATGGTAGAGCAATTAACATAGAATTTTCTGGCTCTGGTGGACATTCCTGCAGTCAGCACGCCAATAGCATGCTCCCTCAAAACTTGACACATTTGTGTTTTGTGACAAAATTTCACATTTTAGAGTGGCCTTTTATTGTCCCCAGCACAAGGTGCCCTGTGTAATGATCATGCTGTTTAATCAGCTTCTTGATATGCCACACCTGTCAGGTGGATGGTTTATCTTGGCAAATGAGAAATGCTCACTAACAGATGTAAACACATTTTTGCAAAACATTTGAGAAAAACAAGCTTTTTAGGGGGTGGGGGTATATTTTATTTCAGTTCATGAAACATGGGACCAACACTTTACATGTTACGTTTATGATTTTGTTCGGTATATTTTGTGATTTCAGAGAAAATACAACATTTTCACTAAATCCTTTGAGTGCCTCACTGGTTAGTAATATTGTTGGTTCTGCTAAAGGTGTTTATTTCCAACAAACATCTCCTCAGCCCCTGAGGACTGAAGGCTTTTAAAAGGAGGCATCCTCTCCATTAGAACAGGAATGCACCATTTCTGTCTGGGCCTGAAGAACGTCCACATATATCAGTCCTCCAACTCTTTTGCCCCTGAAAGATGTCTGAGGACCAAAGAGCGTCCTCGGTCAGCTATGTATCCCTCTTCCTCCTCCTCCTTTCCAGCACTTCAACACCCTCTTCTTCTCTGTCTGAAGTTTCATTCTTAACCATCCTTCCTCTTTACTCCTTACTTTTCATTTTTCTTAAGAGCCCATTATCAACCTTTTACATGTCTATGTGCTCAATGGGGATGCCAATTTAATTGAAATCCCAATGGCATCCATATACAAAACATATCATTTTGTAGTGACCCTCCTTTCTTTACCATATCCATCCTCCCTCCTTACTTATCCCTATCTCACATCTTCTTCTGTGGTGCTCATGGGTGGTTTTTGTTGTGTTTGTCCTTCAGAAGAGGAACTAACACTTTTTTTGTATATATATTTTTTCAGCTGAATGTCAAAAGCCTATTAGAACACTTTGATGTTTTTGTGCTCAATGGGGATGCCAATTGAACTGAAATCCCAGTCGCATCCATGCACAAAACATGTACTAATTTGCTATATAGTGTGCCACCATCTTCTCTTTGGGTGATAATTAATCTAAGTGATAGACCTACTTCATTTGCATGTGCTTGCCGTCTTTTAATGTTGAAGTTAAGACACATGCTACTTTTTTTGAATGTTCCTCAGTTACAGTGTGGTCCACACTCTCCTCTGATCCATGCAACCCCACCCTGTCCTTTCCCATGTTCCCGTACGTCTTCTCCTCCACAGCCACCCACCCCTCTTAGCTCTGCACAGTCAGTTCAACGTAGGATCACACAGGCCTGTCGTTTTAACAACATCAAAGTGATCCTCTCCTCCACACTCCACCGGGTCCAGATGTACCAGCAACGCAAACAGCATATCTGCATCCCTAATGACACACTATTCCATTTATAGTGCACCATTTTTTTACCAGAGTCCTATGGGTCCTGGTCTAAAGTTGTGCACTATATAGGGAATAGGGAGTTTGGGATGGAACAGATACCTTTACTGTGACATTACAGGAAAAATAGTAAAAGGAGGACCTTGGTTGGTTACTGCTGAAGAATACCAACCAACTCTCTATTCATTTATAATGAATAGGATCTCATAATTATTAGGAGCTGGCTGGTCTCCTGGGCTGGATGCCGAATGGCACCCTATTCCCTATTTAGTGCACTACTTTGATCAGGGCTCTGTTACAATGTAGTGCACTAAATAGAGAATAGGATGCCATTTGGGATTCAACCCTAGACTTTCAGGACAGAGCTAGCCAGAGTCAAAGGGCAATGATGATAAAACATAAATAATATACGTGGGAACACATGATGTACAGTATGTGCATTATCTCACCTCGTGGGTGAGAGATACTGTACAGTTGAAGTCGGAGGTTTACATACACTTAGGTTGGAGTCATTAAAACTGGTTTGTCAGCCACTCCACAAATGTCTTGTTAACAAACTAGAGTTTTGGCAAGTCGGATAGGACATCTAATTTGTGCATGACACAAGTGATTTTTCCAACAATTGTTTACAGACAGATTATTTCACTGTATCACAATTCCAATTGGTCAGAGGTTTAATAAACTAAGTTGACTGTGCCTTTAAACAGCTTGGAAAATCATGGCTTTAGAAGATTCTGATAGGCTAATTGATATAATTTGAGTTAATTGGAGGTGTACCTGTGGATGTATTTCAAGGCCTACATTCAAACTCAGTGCCTCTTTGCTTGACATCATGGGAAAATGTAAATAAATGAGCCAAGATCTCAGAAAAGGAATTGTAGACCTCCACAAGTCTGGTTCATCCTTGGGAGCAATTTCCAAATGCCTGAAGGTACCACATTAATCTGTAGAAACAATAGTATGCAAGTATAAACACCATGGGACCACGCAGCCATCATACCGCTCAGGAAGGAGACATGTTCTGTCTCCTAGAGATGAACGAACTTTCGTGTGAAAAGTGCAAATCAATCCCAGAACAACAGCAAAGGACCTTGTGAAGATGCTGGAGGAAACAGGTACAATAGTATCTTTATCCACAGTAAAATGAGTCCTACATCGACATAACCTGAAACGCAGCTCAGCAAGGAAGAAGCCACTACTCCAAAACCAGAAAATAAAAAAAAGCCAGACTATGGTTTGCAACTGCACATGGGGACAAAGATTGTACTTTTTGGAGAAATGTCCTCTGGTCTGATGAAACAAAAATAGAACTGTTTGGCAATAATGATCATCGTTATGTTTGGAGGAAACAGGGGGAGGCTTGCAAGCCAAAGAACACCATCCCAACCGTGAAGCACGAGGGGGGGGGGAAGCATCATGTTGTGGGGGTGCTTTGCTGCAGGAGGGGATAGTGCACTTCACAAAATAGATGATATCATGAGGATGGAAAATTATGTGGATATTTTGAAGCAACATCTCAAGACATCAGTCAGGAAGTTAAAGCTTGGTCACGAATGGGTCTTCCAAATGGACAATGGCCCCAAGCATACTTCCAAAGTCGTGGCAAAATGGCTTGAGGACAACTAAGTCAAAGTATTGGAGTGCCATCACAAAGCCCTGACCTCCATCCTGTAGAAAGTTTGTGGGCAGAACTGAAAAAGTGTGTGCGAGCAAGGAGGCCTACAAACCTGACTCAGTTACACCAGCTCTGTCAGGAGGAATGGGCCAAAATTCACCCAACTTATTGTGGGATGCTTGTGGAAGGCTACCGAAACATTTGACCCAATGTCATGCCCTGACCTATTTGGTAGGTCAGGGTGTGACTAGGGTGGGAAATCTATGTTTATATTTCTTTGTTGGCCGAATATGGTTCCCAATCAGAGGCAGCTGTCTATCGTTGTATCCATGAGGGAAGGTTGTCTCTATAACGTGTCAATGTTCCAGTATCCATGAGGGAAGGTTTTCTCTATAATGTGTCAACGTTCCAGTATCCATGAGGGAAAGTTGTCTCTATAACTTGTCAATGTTCCAGTATCCATCAGGGAAGGTTTTCTATATAACGTGTCAACGTTCCAGTATCCATGAGGGAAGGTTTTCTCTATAACGAAAGATTGTGCAGGTGTAGATTTTACTCAGGATTGAGATTAAAAATACTATCTAGAACCTAAAAGGGTTATTTGGCTGTCCCCATAGGAAAACCCTTTGAGTAACCCTTTTTTTGGTTCCAGGTTGAACCCTTTTGGGTTCCATGTAGAACCTACATGGAACTCAAAAGGGTTCTACCTGGAACTAAAAATGGTTCGACCTGGAACCAAAAAGGGTTCTCCTATGGGGACTGCCAAAGAATCCTTTTGGAACCCTTTTTTCTAGTGTAGTCACTGGCCCACATCGAACATATGAAGTCCAGTAAATTATTTGTGCAAATCGCTGCCTATAAAAATAAAAACTAATAAAGCAAGCGCTTAGTGGAGCATGCTCTATTTTACAGAACATTACACCTGAGACAGTGACAGAGAGACAGGGGTACATTACACTAAGAGAGAGAGAGAGAGAGAGAGAGAGAGAGAGAGAGAGAGAGAGAGAGAGAGAGAGAGAGAGAGAGAGAGAGAGAGAGAGAGAGAGAGAGAGAGAATTGTCTATAGCCTCAGCACACCTCATCGTAACCACAGCAACCGTAGCTAAAAATCGCCCACCACCATCTCGAACACAGAGAAAGACCTTGGGTTTCAGGAGGAAAGATCAAAATATATGTGCATATGTTTACATGGAAAATTCTAACCCAACCAGCCAGTGAAAGATGTAGGCGTGTATAAAATCTACACCCAATCCACTTTGCTAGCTGCTTTAAGGCCTGCGTCCCAAATGGTCCCCTGTTCCCAATGTGGTGCACTACTTTTGACCAGTATGCATAGAGCCCTGGTCTAAAGTAATGCACTTTGTAGGGAATATGGTGCTATTTGGGATGTAACCTAACACTGTCTGCTGATTAATAGAGGGAAGGTGAACTTGGCCTCAGGTTGAGATAAGCAATGAATCCCTGCATTATAAAACCTTTTCTGTGTGACCTTGTGATGGGATAGGACAGTGGGGAATAGACCCAGGGCAGGGCCGTCGTTAGCTTAGCCCTTTCCCCTCTGGGCGAGCTCTGCTCCTATAGACCCCTGCCCCAGCCAGAGACCCAACTCTATGGCCACTGACCACCTTCATCAATGGAAGGTTGGAGTCACAAGTTCAAGTCATTGTCAGATTTCAATGTATCTCATATGCTGTACATCTCATAATATATTTCTGAAAATATTTGTATTGTTGCTATGGGCAGCAGGTAGCCTAGATGTTAAGAGTGTTAGGCCAATAAGGTTACTGGTTTGAATCCCAGAGCTGACTAGGGGAAAAATCTGTTGATGTGCCCTTGAGCAAGGCACTTAACCATAATTGCTCCTGTAAATCGCTCTGGATAAGAGTGTCTGCTAAATGACTCAAATGTAATGTCTGCTTAAAATGTTACTGTCCTAGGTCTAGGTTGTTGATTGGTCTGAACTCGTTCACCTGATTTTTCATATATTTTAACAGAGGCTCTCTAGCAGTCATTGCCAAGAAAGTGCACACACACACACACACGCACGGACGCAGACGCACGCGCACACACACACACACACACGCACAAACCATACACTGAGTATTTCATGTCATTTAAAGGGACCACACACACACACACACACACACACACACACACACACACACACACACACACACACACACACACACACAAACACACACATTTAAAGGGACCACACACACACACACACACACACACACACACACACACACACACACACACACACACACACACACACACACACACACACAAACCATACACACATGTCACACACACACACACACACACACACACACAAACCATACACTGAGTAGTTCATGTCATTTAAAGGGACCACACACACACACACACACACACACAAACCATACACTGAGTAGTTCATGTAATTTAAAAGGGACCAACCACACACAGCAGGAAGGCTAAGGCTGGTTCAGTCTTTTCAAACCACTGAATTCAAATTCAAATGAGTTTGGGGCTGCAGGTAGCCTAGTGGTGAGAGTGTAGGGCCAGTACTCAGAAGGTTGCTGGGTCAAATCCCAGAGCTGACAAGGTAAAAATCTGTCATTCTTCCCCTGAACAAGGCAGTTAACCAGCTATCACTGTAAATAAGAGTTAGTTCTTAACTGACTTGCCTAGTTAAGTAAAGGTTAAAAAATAATCTACTTTTCTATTGCACATTCTAACTGACTTAAGCATAACCAAACTTATTCAACTTACATGACAACTTGTGTACATTGTAACTTGTTATCTGTCGCTCAAAGATTTACAATGGAGAAGTACTGTAGATAAATGACAAAACGAGGGGAGAGAAATAAGCTAGTAGCCTCATTACCGTGTATGTAACTTACCTTCAAGGTTACACTACATAAATATCAAGACCAGAGTGTTGGGAAAAGGATGTTTTCTTCCCTGGTGTTATATTACCAACCTAGTATCTTACAGAACATAGTGTTCTGAGAAGACCCCAGGAGGGTATTCTATTCAATACTACTATTATTATTTAATGCTATTATTATTATTATTCTATACCATTATTATTTAATGCTATCATTTAGCTGCTAGCTGCTGTGTACTGTTGGTTGGGCTGTACAAGGAAGCACGGTCTGTGTGCGTTCGTGTGTGTGTGTGTGTGTGTGTGTGTGTGTGTGTGTGTGTGTGTGTGTGTGTGTGTGTGTGTGTGTGTGTGTGTGTGTGTGTGTGTGTGTGTGTGAGGTCAAGTTCTCTGTTCCTCTGGCAGTGTCAAGGCACACTAAGAGCATGGAAACACATGGGTCGACACTCTGCTACATACATACACATGCTGAGACATACTGGGGTTAATTCCATTTCAATTGCTGTCAATTCAGAGAGTAAAGCAAATTCCTATTCAAATCAAATCAAATTTATTTATGTAGCCCTTCTTACATCAGCTGATATCTCAAAGTACAGAAACCCAGCCTAAAACCCCAAACAGCAAGCAATGCAGGTGTAGAAGCACGGTGGCTAGAAAAAACTCCCTAGAAAGGCCAAAACCTAGGAAGAAACCTAGAGAGGAACCAGGCTATGTGGGGTGGCCAGTCCTCTTCTGGCTGTGCCGGGTGGAGATTATAACAGAACATGGCCAAGATGTTCAAATGTTCATAAATGACCAGCATATTCCATACTTTCCTCATAGAAAAGCACAGATCATTGGCATTTCAGTGTACTTCCTGGATTGACTGATATTGAAATTGAATTGACCCCAAAAAACTGTACACATACTGAAGAACAAGCTAATCAGATTATGTCATTATGACTTCAGTATTTTCTTTGAACACTTTATTTAAACAGTTTGAAACAGAGGAAGAGACAGGCAAGTGGGAGAACACTAGGAAGAGTGGACATGGGGAATGAACCCCAGTCACCAGTGGGGACCAGCATGTGACTGGATGGGAGCATCACCACTAGAACATGGGCTCTGCATGTGTCTTCACTCTTAATAAAGCCCTTCCTTTGTATACTATCCAATTCATATAACACATATAACACATTTCCCTGTTTCTTGAGTAAATTATATATAGACTGTATATACAGTATGTAGAACATTCATACTATTAGGAGAATGATCTACATATCCTGTAGGTTTGTTAAAATATGAATTACACCAACGACTCTGACATGGAGAAAAAGCCATACCATATTACCCATATTACATACTTTTAACGATTTCATTACAAAGGAGCAGATCCCATCTAACAAAGCCATTACACTGTATTACCACTGGCACCTATGTCTCTGGGATGGTCTTATCAGAGCACAGTGTGGGCCTCTCCTCAGACAGTAGGTGAAAGGAAGAGGAAAGAGATGTTTTGTGGCCTGGATCATGGAGCCATGGTTATGTCAAGGAGGGGGGTAGAGGAAGAGGGTGTAGAGGAAGAGGAGGGTAGAGGAAGCGGAAGGTTGAGGAAGAGGAGGGTAGAAGAGGGTAAAAGAAGGAAAGGGTAGAGGAAGAGGAGAGAAGAAAATGAGTGGAAGAAGGTAGAGGAAGATGAGGAAGAGGAGGGTAGAAGAGGGTAAAAGAAGGAAAGGGTAGAGGAAGAGGAGGGTAGAAGAAAATGAGTGGAAGAGGAGGTAGAGGAAGATGAGGGTAGAAGAGGGTAAAGGTAGAGGAGGGTGAGGGTAGAGGAAGAGGAGGGAAGAGGAGGGGGAGGGTAGAGGAAGATGAAGGTAGAGGAGGGGAGGGTAGTGGAAGAGGAGAGTAGAGGAAGATGAGGTTAGAAGGAGAGGAGGGTAGAGATAGAGGAAGGGAAATTAGTGTAGATGAAGATGGACATAGAAGCGGAGGGTAGAGGAACATTAGAGGAAACGAAGAAGAGGGTATAGGAAGATCAGGGTAGAGGAGGCAAAGGGTAGAAGAGGGTAAAGCAAGAAGAGGGTAGAGGAGGGTAGAGGAAGAGGAGGAAGAGGAGGGTATAAGAAGAAGAGGGTAGAAGAGATGGAGTGGAAGAGTTGGTAGAGGACGATGAGGGTAGAAGAGGGTAAAGGTCTGCTCTAGAGAAGATCTGCATGGAGGAATGGGCCAAAATACCAGCAACAGTGTGTGAAAAGATGAAGGTTGAAGACTTACAGAAAACATTTGACCTCTGTCATTGCCAACTACGGGTATATAACAAAGTATTGAGATAAACTTTTGTAATTGACCAAATACTTATTTTCCACCATAATTTGAAAATAAATTCTTTAAAAATCCTACAATGTGATTTTCTGGATTGTTTTTTCTCATTTTGTCTGTCATAGTTGAAGTGTACCTATGATGAAAATTACAGGCCTTTCTCATCTTTTTAAGTGGGAGAACTTGCACAATTGGTGGCTGACTAAATACTTTTTTGCCCCACTGTAGGTAGAGAAGGTTAGAGGAAGATGAGGGTAAAATAAGAAGAGGGTGGAGGAGGGTAGACGAAGATGAAGGTAGAGAAAGAGGAGGGTAGAGTAAGTGGAGGGTAGTTGAAGAGGAGGTTAGAGGTAGAGGAAGAGCAGTATAGAGGAAGAGGAGGGTAGAGGAACGTGAGGGTAGAGGAAGCGAAGGGTAGAGGAAGATGAGGGTAGAGGAAGAGGAGGGAAGAGTAGGAGGAAGAGGAGGTTAGAGTAAGTGGAGGGTAGTAAAAGTGGACGGTAGAAGAAAAGGATGGTAGATGAAGGTAGAGGAAGATGAAGGTAGAGGAGGGGAGGGTAGTGGAAGAAGAGGTTAGAGGTAGAGGAAGAGCAGTATAGAGGAAGAGGAGGGTAGATAAGCAACGTGAAAAGGGTAGAGGAAAAGTTTGACCTCTGTCATTGCCAAAGGGTAGAGGAAGATGACCAAATACTTAGTGTAGAGGAAGAGGAGGGAAGAAAATAAATTCTTTAAAAAGGAGGAAGAGGAGTTTTTTCATTTTGTCTGTCAAGTGGAGGGTAGTACAGGCCTTTCTCAAAGTGGACGGAGAAGAAAAGGAGGGTATACTTTTTTGAAGATGAAGGTAGAGGAAGGGAGGGTAAAGTGGAAAGAAGAGCTTAGAGGAAGAGGATGGTAGAGGAAGAGCAGTGAAGAGGAAGATGAGGGTAGAGGAGGGTAGAGGAAAATGAGGGTAGAGGAAGATGAAGGTAGAGGAGGGGAGGGTAGTGAAAGAAGAGCTTAGAGGAAGAGGATGGTAGAGGAAGAGCAGTGTAGAGGAAGATGAGGGTAGAGGAGGGTAGAGGAAAATGAGGGTAGAGGAAGATCAGTATAGAGGAAGAGGAGGGTATAGGAAGAGGAGGGTAGAGGAGGGTAGAGGAAAATGAGGGTAGAGGAAGATCAGTATAGAGGAAGAGGAGGGTATAGGAAGAGGAGGGTAGAGGAAGGGGAATGGAAGAGGAGGTAGAGGATTATGAGGGGCGAAGAGGGTAAATGAAGATGAGGGTAGAGGAAGATGGGGTACAGGAAGAGAAGGGTAGAGGAAGAGAAGGGTAGAGGAAGATGGGGTAAAGGAAGGGGAATGTTGTGGAAAAGGAGGGTAGAGGAGTGTAGAGGAGGTGGAGGAAGATGGGGTAGAGGAAGCGGAGGGTAGAAGAAAAGGAGGGAAGAGGAAGAGGAGAGTAAAAGAAGATGAAGGTAGGAGAGGAGGGTAGAGGAAGAGGAGTGAAAATTAGTGTTGAGGAAGAGGAGGGTATAGGAAGATCAGGGTAGAGGAAGAGGAGGGTAGAGAAAGAGCAGTGTAGAGGAAGATGAGGGTAGAGGAGGGTATATGAAGAGGATGGTAGAGGAAGAGGAGAGGAAGAGGAGGGTAGAGGATTATGAGGGGCGAAGAGGGTAAAGGAAGAGGTAGGGTGAAGGAAGAGGAGGGTAGAGGAAGAGCAGTGTAGAGGAAGATGAGGGTAGAGGAGGGTATAGGAAGAGGATGGTAGAGGAAGAGGAGTGGAAGAGGAGGGTAGATGATTATGAGGGTAGAGGAAGAGGAGGGTAGAGGAAGAGCAGTGTAGAGGAAGATGATGGTAGAGGAGGGTATATGAAGAGGATGGTAGAGGAAGAGGAGGGTAGAGGAAGAGGAGGGTAGAGGATTATGAGGGGTGAAGAGGGTAAAGGAAGAGGTAGGGTGAAGGAAGAGGAGTGTGAAGGAAGAGGAAGGAAGGGGAAGCGGCAGGGTAGAGGAAGAGGAAGGTAAAGGAAGAAGCGAATGGAAGAAGCGGAGGGTAGAGGAAGATGAGGGTAGAGGCAGAGGAGGGTGAAGGAAGAAGAGGGTAGAGGAGGGTAGAGGAGGGTAGAGGAAGATGGGGTAGAGGAAGAGAAGGGTAGAGAAAGAGAAGGGTAGAGGAAGAGAAGGGTAGAGGAAGATGGGGTAGATGAAGGGGAATGTTGTGGAAAAGGACGGTAAAGGAAGGAGAGGATAGAGGAAGAGGAGTGTAGAGGAAGAGGAAGGTAGAGAAAGATGAAGGTACAGTAAGTGGAGGGTAGTGAAAGAGGAAGGTAGAAGAAGAGGAGGCTAGAAGAGGGTAGAGTAAGATGGGGTAGAGGAAGAGAAGGGTAGAGAAAGAGAAGGGTAGAGGAAGAGAAGGGTAGAGGAAGATGGGGTAGAGGAAGGGGAATGTTGTGGAAAAGGACGGTAAAGGAAGGAGAGGGTAGAGGAAGAGGAGTGTAGAGGAAGAGGAGGGTAGAGAAAGATTAAGGTACAGTAAGTGGAGGGTAGTGAAAGAGGAGGGTAGAGGAAGAGGAGAGTAAAGGAAGATGGGGAGAGAAAGAGGAGTAAAAATTAGTGTAGAGGAAGAGGAGGGTAGAAGAAGAGGAGTGTAGAGGAAGAGGAGGGTTGAGAAAGATCAGGTTCGATGAAGAGGAGTGTAGAGGAAGGGGAGGGCAGAGGAAGAGGAGGGTAGTGACAGTGGAAGGTAGAGGAAGAGGTACAGTAGTAGAGGAAGGTGAGGGTCAATGAAAAAAAGAGTAAAGGAAGAGGATGGTAGAGGAAGAGGAGGGTAGAGGATGGTAGAGGAAGAGGAGAGCTGCAGGAGAGGAGGGTAGAGGAAGAGGAAGGTTGTGGAAGAGGGTGGTAGAGGAAGAGGAGGGTAGAGGTAGAGAAGGGTATAGGAGAATAGAGGAACATGAAGTAGAGGAAGAGCAGGGTAGAGGAAGAGGAAGGTTGTGGAAGCGGAGGGTAGAGGTGGTTTGAGGAAGAGGATGTTAGAGGAAGATGAAGGTAGAGGATGTGGATGGTAGTGGAAGAGGAGTTTAGAGGAAGAGGAGGATAGTGGAAGAGGAGGGTAGTGGAGGGTAGAGGAAGAAAGGGGTAGAGGAGAGGAAGAGGAGGATGGAGGAAGATGAGGTAAAGGAAGATGATGGTAGTGGAAAATGGGGGTAGAGGGGGATGAGGATAGAGGAGGTTAGCGGTGGAGGTACATAGAGGAAGGGGAGGGAAGTGGAAGATGAGGGTATAGGAAGAGAAGGGTAAAGGAAGAGGGGGGTCGAGGAAGAGGAAGTAGAGGAAAATCAGTGTAGTGGAGGGTAGAGAAAGAGGAGGTAGAGGAGGAATAGGAGGGTAAAGGAAGGTAAAGGAGGGTAAAAAGGGGACAGAGGCTATCTTGGCACAGCAGTGGTATCAATAATTCAGTTCCATTCTGACCTCCTGACAGAGCTAGAAGAGGATTTCCTGATGACAGACACATCAGGTGCCAATTTGGACGTAATGTTTTCTCCTCTCTCTCTCTCTCTCTCGCTCTACCTGATCTCTCAACCAGCTTCATCTGGAATGCTTTGCGAACAGTCTTGAAGGAGTTCCCATACATGCTGAGCACAAATAACACATAAGAAATCATGCAAAATTGATAAACTAATCAAAATATATTGTATATTTCAGATTCTTCAAAATGCCACCTTTTGCCTTGATGACAGCTTTGCACCCTCTTGGCATTCTCTCAACCAGCTTCACCTGGAATGTTTTTCCAACCGTCTTGAAGGAGTTCCCACATATGCTGAGCACTTGTTGGATGCTTTTCCTTCATTCTGCGGTCCATCTCATCCCAAACCTTCTCAATTGAAGAACAGATCAGCCCTGTTTCTCTTTCAATGTTCTAAAAAGGGAGAGAGTGGAGAAGTTGTTGTGAATGTGTTTACCTAAGTAAAAGCATAGGGCTGCAGTCGGAGGCTGTTTAGCTGGCGATTAGATTCTGCCAGGGCGAATCAGCCAATCTCGCGCTGTAAACAGTTTACTCCAGCTCCCATCCCACTGATGTCATTGTGCCACTGCTCGTCTTGCCATGCTCCCAATTGCTCAGCAGCCGGAGGAGACGCAGAGAGAATGTGTTCTCTGTTTTGCTGTGCTATTTCCTATCCTTTTCTTCAAACCCGGTTCTCTCGCTCTCTTTCTCACACTCTTTCTGTTTTTCTATTTCTTTCTCTCTCTTGACAATTGTACCTGCCTCTCTCTCTCTCTCTACAACCCTATCTACCTCTCTCTCTCTGCCTCTCTCTATCTACCCCTCTTTATTTCTTTCTCTCTCTCTTTCTATTTATTTCTCTCTCTGCAATTCTACCTGCCTCTCCCTCTCTCTCTCTGCCCCTCTCTCTCTCTCTCTCTCTCTACAACCCTATCTACCTCTCTCTCTGCCTCTCTCTCTCTCTCTACAACCCTATCTACCTCTCTCTCTATATATATATATATATATAATATATCTGCCTCTCTCTCTACAACCCTATCTACCTCTCTGTCTCTATATATATATATATATATAATATATCTGCCTCTCTCTCTACAACCCTATCTACCTCTGTCTCTATATATATATATATATAATATATCTGCCTCTCTCTCTACAACCCTGTCTACCTCTCCCTCTCTCTCTCTACAACCCTATCTACCTCTTTCTCTCTCTCTCTCTTTACAACCCTATCTACCTCTTTCTCTCTCTCTCTCTCTCTCTCTTTACAACCCTATCTACTCTCTCTCTCTCTCTTTACAACCCTATCTACCTCTCTCTCTCTCTCTCTCTCTACAACCCTATCTACCTCTCTCTCTCTCTATATATATATATATATATATATATAATATATCTGCCTCTCTCTCTCTACAACCCTGTCTACCTCTCCCTCTCTCTCTCTCTACAACCCTATCTACCTCTTTCTCTCTCTCTCTTTACAACCCTATCTACCTCTCTCTCTCTCTTTTACAACCCTATCTAACTCTCTCTCTCTCTCTTTACAACCCTATCTAACTCTCTCTCTCTCTCTCTTTACAACCCTATCTACCTATCTCTCTCTCTCTCTCTTTACAACCCTATCTACCGCTCTCTCTCTCTCTCTCTTTACAACCCTATCTACCTCTCTCTCTCTCTCTCTCTTGACAATTCTACCAGCCTCTCTCTCTACAACCCTATCTCTCTACAACCCTCTCTCTCTCTCTCTTTCTATCTGCCTCTCTCTCTCTATCTGCCTCTCTCTCTCTATCTGCCTCTCTCTCTCTATCTGCATCTCTGTCTCTGCAACGCATCTCTGTCTCTCTCTCTCACTCTAAAGGAGAGGACACTACCTTAGACTGGTAAGTGAAATACCAGTCTTTATATTTATATGATCTTATATTGCAAATCCGAACAAATCCAGTTGTTTCAATGGTTGGATGGTATTCATTTGAGAGATTTATTAAAATATTTTCTTTGGTTGCTGTATATTTATATACAGTTGAAGTCGGAAGTTAACATACACTTAGGTTGGAATCATTAAAACTCGTTTTTCATACACTCCATACATTTCTTGTTAACAAACTATAGTTTTGGCAAGTCGGTTAGGATATCTACTTTGTGCATGAAACAAGTAATTTTTCCAAAAATTGTTTACAGACAGACTATTTCACTTATCATTCACTGTATCACAATTCTAGTGGGTCAGACGTTTACATACAATAAGTTGACTGTGCCTTTAAACAGCTTGGAAAATTCCAGAAAATAATGTCATGGCTTTAGAAGCTTCTAATTGACATAATTTCAGTCAATTGGAAGTGTACCTATGGATGTATATCAAGACCTACTTTCAAACTCGGTGCCTCCTTGCTGGACATCATGGGAAAATCAAAATAAATCAGCCAAGACCTCAGAAAAAGAATTGCAGACCTCCACAAGTCTGGTTCATCCTTTGGAGCAATTTCCAAACACCTGAAGGTACCACGTTCATCTATACAAACAATAGTACGCAAGTATAAACACCATGGACCACGCAGAAATCACACCGCTAAGGAAGGAGACTCGTTCTGTCTCCTGGAGATGAACGTACTTTGGTGCGAAAAGTGCAAATCAATCCCAGAACAACAGCAAAGGACCTTGTGAAGATCCTGCAGGAAACAGGTACAAAGTATCTATATCCACAGTAAAATGAGTCCTATATTGACATAACCTAAAACGCCGCTCAGCAAGGAAGAAGCCACAACTCCAAAACCGCCATAAAAAAGCCAGACTATGGTTTGCAACTGCACATGGCGACAAAGATCGTACTTTTTGGAGAAATGTTCTCTGGTCTGATGAAACAAAAATAGAGCTGTTTGGCAATAATGACCATCGTTACATTTGGAGGAAAAGGGGGAGGCTTGCAAGCCGAAGAACACCATCCCAACTGTGAAGCACAGGGTTGGCAGCATCATGTTGTGGGGCTGCTTTGCTGCAGGAGGGACTGGTGCATTTCACAAAGTAGATGGCATCACGAAGATGGAAAATTATGTGGATATATTGAAGCAACATCTCAAAACATTAGTCAGGAAGTTAAATCTTGTTACGAATGGGTCTTTCAAATGGACAATGACCCCAAGCATACTTCCAAAGTTGTGGCAAAATGGCTTAAGGACAACAAAGTCAAGTTATTGGAGTGGCCATCACAAAGCCCTGACCTCAATCCATTAGAAAGTTTGTGGGCAGAACTGAAAAAGTGTGTGCGAGCAAGGAGGCCTAGAATCTTGACTCAGTTACACCAGCTCTGTCAGGAGGAATGGGCTAAAATTCATCCAACTTGTTATGGGAAGCTTGTGGAAGGCTACCCAAAATGTTTGACCCAAGTTAAACAGTTTAAAGGCAATGCTACCAACCACTAATTGAGTGTATGTAAACTTCTGACCCATTGGGGTCAATGTGATGAAATAAATAAAAGCTGAAATAAATCAGTCGCTCTACTACTATTCTGACATTTCACATTTTTTAAATAAAGTGGTGATCCTAACTGACCTAAGATAGGGAATTTTTATTCGGATTAAATGTCAGTAATTGTGAAAAACAGACTTTAAATATGTTTGGCTAAGGTGTATGTAAACTTCCGACTTCAACTATATATATATAATTATATTTAATAGCTAATGAAATATGTCTATGAATAGTAAACAATGCACTTTAAAGCCACAACATGTCAAAGTCAACATACGATACACATTGGGCTGCTAACTGGTGCAGTGGTCTAACACACTGCAGTACCTGGTTCGAATCCAGGCTGCATCACAGCCGGCCGTTTTATTATTTTTATTTTTTTAACTTTGTGTGTAGTTTGTGTTGGCTGCTAACTTGGCCCTTATCTTAAGTATTTCACTTCTGTGTTTGGAGACATTGGATCTGCATTCTTGTCGCATCTCCCGTTAATACATTTTATGTAGGGAAGCTAATGATCCATAATGTTTGACATTCCTGGGAGTGCGTAAACGTTTATTTTTTATTAGAATAGCATTTTTGTATGTTTTCTATAGTTATGTTCTTGAAAATGTATCAATTTACCAATTCGGCCACTTGGAGGCACTTGGGCAAATCGTGAAGGACACCTGGGTGACTTCAAACTAAATGTCATGGAGCTTGCTCATTCTTGAAGTTATCGGTCTGAAACTTTGCACATACACTGTTGCCCTCTTGTGGACATCATTTAAATTACATCCAGCATCCTAGCTGAATGTGTGGCTTTTCTCTATAATGTGTTATATTCTCCTACATTCATTTCACATTTCCACAAACTTCAAAGAGGCTCCTTTCAAATGGTATTAAGAATATGCATATCCTTGTTTCAATGCCTGAGCTACAGGCAGTTAGATTTGGGTGTGTCATTTTAGGCAAAAATGTACTATCTTTTTGTTTTCTCATGATTTGGTTGATTCTAATTGTGTTTCTGTCCTGGAGCTCTGTTTATGTTTGTGAACTGAGCCCCAGGACCAGCTTGCTTAGGGGACTATTCTACAGGTTCATCTCTCTGTATGTGATGGATTTGTTATGGAAGGTTTGGAAATCGCTTCATTTTTGCTGGTTGTAGAATTTAACATCTCTTTTCTGGATTTAGATAATTAGCGAGTATCGTCCTAATTCTGCTCTGCTTGCATTATTTGGTGTTTTATTTTTTACACAGAAAACATTTTCGTGGAATTGTGCATGCAGAGTCTCAATTTGGTGTTTGTCCCACAACAATAAAGGTCAATGGGTTCTATAACCGATTCAAGTATTTTTAGCCAGATCTTAGTTGGTATGTCGAATTTTATCTTCCCTTTGATGGTGTAGAAGACCCTTCTTGCCTTGTCTCTCAGATCGTTCATAGATTTGTGGAAGTTACCTGTGGTGCTGATGTTTAGGCTGAGTTATATTTTTTTGTGTGCTCTAGGGCAACGGTGTCTAGATGGAATTTGTATTTGTGGTCCTGGCAACTGACCATTATTTTTTGTCTTACTGAGATTTACTGTCATGGCCCAGGTCTGACAGAATCTGTGCAGAAGATCTAGGTGCTGCTGTAGGCCCTCCTTGGTTGGGGACAGAAGCACCAAATTATCAGCAGTAGACAGTAGACAACAGTAGACATTTGACGTTAGATTCTAGTAAGGGTGAGGTCGGGTGCTGAAGACTGTTCTAGTGCCCTCGTCAATTTGTTTATTTATATGTTGAAGATGGGTGGGGCTCTAGCTGCATCCCTGTCTCACCCCATGTGGAAAGATATGTGTTTTTTGCCAATTTTAACTGCGCACTTGTTTGTGTACATGGATTGCATAATGTCGTATGGTTGCCAAATTGAGTCAAAAGCTTTTTTGAAATCATCAAAGCATAAGAAGACTTTTCCTTTGTTTTGGGTTGTTTGTTTGTCAATTAGGGTGTGCAAGGTGAATACTTAATCTGTTGTACGGTCATTTTGTAAAAAGCCAATTTGACATTTTCTCAGTTCATTGTTTTCACTGAAAAAATGTACGAGTCTGCTGTTAATGATAATGCAGAGATTTTCCAAAGTTTGCTGTTAACGCATATCACACGGTAGTTATTCGGGTCAAATTGTGACTAACCGGCTCACTTTAGTCTTATGTAGCAAAATTTGAAATTTGTGTTTTTGACATTTGATAAAAGCACAGACTCAGAGCTAGAAAATTGTATATCATAAAAAACAGTTGGGAATGTTGGGAAAGTAATTCTGCTTTGAAAGTTAATAAACTTGTAACCCCACTTTTGAGAAAATAGACCTTGAATATTTTAGTAAACCTACTGGAGAGCTCTTCTTTGTCTACACCCATTCAGCATGGTTCACACCCTCTTAAGCCTTAGCCCCACCCATCTCTTTTAGGATTCACAGATGAGGCCATGTACTTAAACAACCAAAGATTTGAAGACTAAAGGCTGGTTTATACTATGCCTGTAGACAGTTGTCGCAGTGATATCATGAACATTGTATTCTCGTCCTACAACAAACTTGTGATTGTATTTATGAAAAAGTATGAACACAAAACTACAGGCTGCATGACTTCAGCAGCCTGGTGGTCCATAATAGCATAACTAGTGTATTTAACACAAATAAACCCACCCGATTTAAATGAATTTAGTATAGGTCAATCTAGCAAACCTGGCAACTAAAAGAAACTTCCTAAAAAATGTTTTGGTTAGTTTCTAGCTTGTTAGCTAGCTAGCTAATTAATGTTAAGTATAATATTTGAAGGTGTTTTATACAACAGTGTGTTCTCTTTTCGACTCCCTCTGCATATTTGCAATCAAAAGACCGAATTATCAGAGCTGCAGAGTTTGTGAACCGTTTTGGTTAGTTGTGTCTACTGGGGGTATATTTGGGAGGGAATGCTGTCTCCTCCAGGTAGGTGTTGGTTCCACTGTGTGCTAAGATTGTCAGGTTCTTGTCAAGTTCTAGCAATTAGGTCGCCACAGACTAGTACATGTCCCTGGGCCTTGAAATGGTTGATCTCCCCATCTAGGATGGAGAAGCTGTCATCGTATGGGGAATTTATTGGGGGGATATACTGTGCATTCGGAAAATATTCAGACCCCATGACTTTTTCTACATTTCGTTATGTTACATCATTATTCTGAAATGTATTACATTGTTTTTTCCCCTCTTCAATCTATATGCAATACCAAGTAATAACAAAGCAAAAAAAAGTTTTTAGAAATGATTGTACATTTATTAAAAATAAAAACTGAAATATTTCATTTACAGCCTTGAGTCTTCTTGGGTATGGCACACCTACCTGTATGTGGAGAGTTTCTCCCATTCTTTTCTGCAGATCCTCTCAAGCTCTCTCAGGTTGGATGGGGAGTGTCGCAGCAAAGCTATTTTCAGGTCTCTCCTGAGATGTTTGATTGGGTTCAAGTCCGGGCTCTTGCTGGGACACTCAAGGACATACAAAAACTTGTCCCGAAGTCACTCCTGCGTTGTCTTGGCTGTGTGCTTAGGGTCATAGTCCTGTTGGAAGGTGAACCTTCACCCTAGTCTGAGGTTTGAGCGCTCTGGAGCAGGTTTTCATCAAGGATCTCGCTGTACTTTACGCCGTTCAACTTTCCCCCGATCCTGACTAGTCTCCCAGTCCCTTCCACTGAAAAACATCCCCACAGCTTGATGCTGCCACCACCTACAAGCATTTCGCAACACTCGCAATAACGTCTGCTAACCATGTGTATGTGATGAATAAAATTTGATTTGATTTTGATTTGATTTGACCATGCTTCACCGTAGGGATGATGCCAGGTTTCCTCCAGATGTGACGCTTGGCATTCAGGCCAAAGAGATCAATCTTGATTTAATCAGATCAAATAATCTTGTTTCTCATGATCTGAGAGTCCTTTGGGTCCTTTTGGAGAACTCGAAGCAGGCTGTCATGTGCCTTTTACTGAGTAGTGACATCAGTCTGGCCACTCTACCATAAAGGCCTGATTGGGGGAGTGCTGCAGAGACGGTAGTCCTTCTGGAAGGTTCTCCCTTCTCCACAGAGGAACTCAGGAGCTCTGTCAGAGTCACCATTGGGTTGTTGGTCACCTCCCTGACCAAGGCCCTTATCACCCGATTACTCAGTTTGGCCGGGCAGCCAGCTCTAGGAAGAGTCTTAGTGGTTTTTCCATTTAAGAATGATGCCAGGAGGCCACTGTTTTCTTGTGGACCTTCAATGTTACATACATTTTTTGGTACCCTTCCCCAGATCTGTGCCTCGACACGATCCTGTCTCTGAGCTCTGCAGACATTTCCTTTGACCTCATGGCTTGGTTTTTGCTCTGTCATGCACTGTCAACTGTGGGTTATTATATAGACAGGTGTCTGCCTTTCTAAATCATGTTCAATCAATTGAATTTACCACAGTTGGACTCCAATCAAGTTGTATAAACGTCTGAAGGATGATAAATGGAAACAGCATAAACCTGATCTCAATTTCGAGTCTCATATCAAAGGGTCTGAATACTTATGTAAGAGGTATTTTACATTTGCAAAAAAATTCTAAAAACCTGTTGTCTCTTTGTCATTATGTGGTATTGTGTGTAGATTGATAAGAAAAAAAAAACATATTTAATCAATTTTAGACTAAGGCTGTAAAGTAACAAAATGTGGAAAAAGTAAAGTTGTCTGAATACGTTCCGAATGAAAAAGCTTTGTGTTCCATAGTGTCTTGTGTTGTTTTTGTGTGGTTTAGGCCTGGACCATTACAGTCAGTGTGAGCAGAGCATGTTAATTAAGCTTCTGATACCTCTTAGGTCGCAGGATGGGGCTTGGTTGGGTGTATTAGTGGGGGTTGGGCCTGTTGCTCTGCCCACGGCCTGGGCATACAGTAGTAGTCAACAGTTTGGACACACCTACTCATTCAAGGGTTTTTCTTTATTTTTTACTATTTTCTACATTGTAGAATAATAGTGAAGACATCAAAACTATGAAATAACACATATGGAATCATGTAGTAACCAAAAAAAAGTGTTAAACAAATCAAAATGTATTTTATATGTGAGATTATTCAAAGTTACCACCCTTGATGACAGCTTTGCACACTCTTGTAGAAAATATTACAAATAAAGAAAAACCCTTGAATGAGTAGGTGTGTCCAAACTTTTGACTGGTACTGTACGTAGCAAACACTTTCATCCAAAGTGACAACATTCCACATATTATGGCATGTGAACCCAGTGGGAATCAAACCCACAACTCTGGTCTTGCTGGTGCCATGCCTAACTGAGTCGCGTTTAGGACCTCTACAATAGATCTGTACAATGCTGTACAATACAATACACGATTACAATGCAGGTGGAAGATGTATGATTCCTTCTCCATGAACTCCTGAGTGGTGCAGCGGTCTAAGGCACTGCATCTCATTGCTAGAGGAGTTTCTACAGACCCTGGTTCAATTCCAGGCTGTATCACAACCAGACGTGATTGTGAGTCCCATAGGGAGGCGCACAATTGGCCCAGCGTCGTTAGGGTTTGACCGGGGTAGGTCGTCATTGTAAATATGACTTGCGTAGTTAAATAAAGGTTCAATTAAAAATAATTTTTAAAATGAGCATACCACCCTCCTTCAGGCCATGGATCAGACCTATGTCGGGCTTGGATTCGCCATGCCAAAATGTTTTTCCCCAGGTGCATGAACAATTAACATATTTACTGCTATTTTGATGAGAACCTATGGCGAAATGCTCAAGACAGGCTTGATGCAAAATATTGCTGCTAAACATTATGTTTCTTTGATTTATTTCATTTGATTACATGATGAAAGATGTTTCCAATGATCACACTTTTGATCACACATGGGACATAAATGATGGAAATTTGATGTTTAGTCAATTTTAATAGGTAGTGTATGTGTTGCCTAATGTAAAACACAGTGTAATGTACTGTTATTTTTGTGATGTAGCATACTACATTCAAAGTGCAATTTTGAAACATATATCATTTAAAAAATGTTGCTATTGAATTAACTGGTTGTTAAAATGACTAAATCGAGAAAATACTGTTGTGTTTTGGTGATTAAACCAATGTACTCATTATATTTCACAGCAAAAATATTTTGGATCAAAAAAATGAATGCACAATGAAAGGTTTTGAATGTAAGACTAGCTGCGTCACAAATATTACCAGTTGGAAGTTTTGTACTAAGAGTTCAAAATTCACCATACACTTGTGAAAAAAGTACCGAAACATTGAAATTAAAACTACATTAAGCCCTATTTTATTCCCGGGGGGGAAATAGAGACCTCTAATGTACATGGTATAATTCTTCACTCTGATAGCAGTAAATACAGTAGTAAAGCAATACACATACTCTACAGCACTCTTCTTAATAAAAGGCTACAGATGAAATGAAGCACATTAAAAAAGCCTTTCACTAAATGTAAAATTGGCATTTGACAGCATTTATGCAATATAATTATTTTAATCGACTTACAGATGTATATGAATTGTTTACAAGAAATCTTATTCTATACTAAGCTAAACTGTGCTTACAAAAACATGTTATTCCAGTAGATGAATCATCCTGTTTTCCCCTAGCGGAACTCGCAAGGCTACACTTACCACTTCAATGCCGGCAACACATAGAAAACCTTGGTTCTGTCCCAAATAGCACAATATTCACTATATAGTGCATTACTTTTGACCACAGGGCTCTGGTAAAAAGTAGTGCCTCATGTAGGGAATAAGGTGCTATTTGGGACACAGACCTTGCTTCAATGCTATTCAAATTCCTCCCTGCAATAAACAACAAAGTTGCTCGTGTCCATACACTGTCAGCAATCACAGAACCTGAGTCATGCATGGTTGGAAAAACACGCACTTAACTGTTTCTAGTGAGAAAAGTGCTCTGCAAAATAACAGCATTGTTTCTACCATTTCACTCAAGTAATTGTCAAGTAATTGTCCCTGCCCATCATACAGATTGTAATAATTGTCATAAGCCATCACAGAAATGACCCATTGTCAAGTGTTATAACTCAATTAAAAGGGTTAATTAATTTTCAAACCATTTACTATGTGAAAATGACACCCCTGCTCCAATGACAAAAATAGACTATTTCATCATCAGATCAGATCCTGGAACACAGGCTAAGAAGAGGGGAGGTTTTGTGACTGTGTGTGTTTCCTTCTGTGTACATTAATCATGATTAGCCAGGGAGTGAACCGAGTCCTGCAGCACCACATTGTTTGAGATGTCTGGGAGGGTAGGAGGAGCAGGAGCTGAGGGAGGAGGGAGAGGGAAGTGGTGCAGAAGGAGAGGAGGAGGAGGATGTGGTAGGTGGTGAAGGAGGAGAAGAGGGTAGGGTGCCGCAGCCTCAAGTCAGATGTGTTTACTGCTGCGTCATACACACACACACACACACACACACACACACACACACACACGTCACTGCAGCTCTGTCCTGTCTGCCATGCCTAACGGAGTTGTACATCTCTCAGCCAGCCAGCCAAGCAGCGACCTGTCCAGCACCCACTCTCCCCCTGCCTCCTAATGATAGCCTTCCCCTGAGGTACCAGGAGGGACTTTTCTTTTTAAAGAGATTCAGGTGGAGGAAAAAAGAAGGGTGAGGATAAGAAGGAAAAAAGGAGGCTCACGCACTCTCCTCCTGCCTCCTAATGATAGCCTTCCCCTTAGGTGCCAGGATGGATTTTTTTAAAGAGATGCAGGTGGAGGAAAAAAGAAGGGTGAGGATAAGAAGGAAGAAAGGAGGCTCACACTCTTCTCTCCTGCTCCACTAATGATCGCTTCCCCCTGCGGTTCTAGGAAAAGGAGGGAGGAGGGGAGGTGGGAGGAAGAGGTGGTGGTGCTGGGGGGGTGGTGGAATGTGGAGGACTGGGGAGGACGCAGAGGTGGATGAGGAGGAGGAGGATGTGAAGTGGGTGGAAGAGAAGAAAAGGAAGAGGTAGAAGTGGATGAGTGGATGAGCAGAGGGAGGTAGGGTGGAGGAGGGGATGAGGAGAGGTGGAGGAGGAGGAGGAGGTGGTGGTAGAAAAGACGGTGGAGGAGGTGATATAGGAGGAGAAGGAGGAGGAGGTGATCTGCATCGCTTCTCGCTCACCCTCTCACACTTAAGCCCTGTTTATACCTGGTTCTAACATGCATCTTTTAACATGCATCGTCCTGATCCTGTCCAAATGTTGATTGTGCCCACATTTTTTGAAAGTTTTAGACAATCAAGATCAGATCATCCTGTCCAACTACGGAGTGTAGTCAGACGCATTGTGTCCGTCTATCTTACAAGTGATGACAGATCTGGACAGAGAAACCATTGAAATTATTATTATTATGCCCTCTAAAATCATCAACAGGTGGCACCATTGACTGATTACATCAATATGTGTCTTATAATAAATATAAACATTTTTTTAAGAATAACTGTGAACTAATTTGCATAAAGGAAGAGACAAGGTAATCTGGTCACAATGCAGACACAGTGGACAGATAAGAGAAACATTTTAATACCATTTCTGAAAATGTGGGCACAATCAGAATGTGGAAAAGATCAGGAAAAAAGACCCATGTTTACACCAGGTATAAACAGGGCTAGAATGTCTGACACCTTTCAGCTGTCTCTTATGATGTGGATCCTCTCGAAAAATGTAGGCGCTTCATCGGTAATGACATCAGTGCCGTTGAATCACATACTTGTGGTAATTCATGCTTGAAACAATTAATATATATTCATGCTTGTTATTTTCGTTAATTAGGAGGTAGAAAAATTATAAACTGTGCATTGGACAAAAAATGTTATTATTTAAGTGGAATTGATAGTGTTTTAGCAACATGAAATCTTAATCAAATCTGTTCATATACACCCCCAGGAAGAATATGACACCTTTTTTTCTGACAAGCGAGCACCTAGATATGGTCATTTTCACGTTTTCATATGACAGTAAGACAGTAAGACATTTGTCAAGATTCCATAGCATCGGAAAGCCGGTGTGTTTTCAGCAAACTTAACGTGTAAATATTTGTATGAACAAAACAAGAATCAACAACTGAGACATAAACTGAACCAGACATGTGACTTATAGAAATTGAATAATGTGTCCCTGAGCAAAGGGTCAAAATCAAAAGTAACAGTCAGTATATGGTGTGGCCACCAGTTGCATTAAGTACTGCAGTGCATCTCTTCCTCATGGACTGCACCAGATTTGCCAGTTCTTGCTGCGAGATGTTACCCCACTCTTCCACCAAGGCACCTGCAAGTTCCCGGACAATTCTGGGGGGAATGGCCCTAGCCCTCACCCTCCGATCCAACAGGTCCCAGACATGCTCAATAGGATTGAGATCCGGGTTCATCGCTGCCATGTTGCAGGAAATCACACACAGAATGAGCAATATGGCTGGTGGCATTGTCATGCTGGAGGGTCATGTCAGGATGAGCCTGCAGGAAGGGTACCACATGAGGGAGGAGGATGTCTTCCCTGTAACGCACAGTGTTGAGATTGCCTGTAATGACAACAAGCTCAGTCCGATGATGCTGTCACACACCGCCCCAGACCATGACGGACCCTATACCTCCAAATTGATCCCGCTCCAGAGTACAGGCCTTGGTGTAACGCTCATTCCTTTGACGATAAACGTGAATCCGACCATCCGACAAAACCATGACTCGTCAGTGAAGAGCACTTTTTGCCAGTCCTGTCTGGTCCAGCGACGGTGGGTTTGTGCCCATAGGCGACGTTGTATCTGGTGATGTCTGTTGAGGACCTGCCTACAACAGGCCTACAAGCCCTAAGTCCAGCCTCTCTCAGCCTATTGTGGACAGTCTGAGCACTGATGGAGGGATTGTGCATTCCTGGTGTAACTCGGGCAGTTGTTATTTCCATCCTGTACCTGTCCCACAGGTGTGATGTTTGGATGTACCGATCCTATGCAGGTGTTGTTACATGTGGTCTGCCACTGCGAGGACGATCAGCTGTCCGTCCTGTCTACCTGTAGCGCTGTCTTAGGCGTCTCACAGTACGGACATTGCAATTTATTGCCCTGGCCACATCTGTCGTCTTCATGCCTCCTTGCAGCATTTCTAAGGCACATTCACGTAGATGAGCAGGGACCCTGGGCATCTTTCTATTGGTGTTTATCAGAGTCCGTAAAAAGGCCTCTTTAGTGTACTAAGTTTTCATAACTGTGACCTTAATTGCCTACCCTCTGTAAGCTGTTAGTGTCTTAATCCTTATGGCTTAGATCCCGCTAACGGGATCGATATGACAACAGCCAGTGAGAGTGCAGGGCGCCAAATTCAAAACAACAGAAATCTCATAATTCAAATTCCTCAAACATACAAGTATTTTCACACCATTTTAAAGATAAACTTGTTGTTAATCCCACCACAGTGTCCGATTTCAAAAAGGCTTTACGATGAAAGCACACCAAACGATTATGTTAGGTCTGCACCTAGTTACAGAAAAACACAGCCATTTTTCCAGCCAAAGAGAGGAGTCACAAAAAGCAGAAATAGAGAGAGAATGAATCACTAACCTTTGATGATCTTCATCAGATGACACTCATAGGACTTCATGTTACACAATACATGTATGTTTTGTTCGATAAAGTTCATATTTATATACAAAAATCTCAGTTTACATTGGCGCGTTACGTTCAGTAATGTTTTGCTTCCAAAACATCCAGTGATTTTGCAGAGAGCCACATCAATTTACAGAAATACTCATCATATAGGTTGATGAAAATACAAGTGTTATTTATGGAACTTTAGATAAACTTCTCCTCAATGCAACCTCTGTGTCAGATTTCAAAAAAGCTTAACCAAAAAAGCACACCATGCAATAATCTGAGTACAGCGCTCAGAGACCAAAACAAGCCATACAGATACCCGCCATGTTGTGGAGTCAAAAGAAGTCAGAAATAGCATTATAAATATTCACTTTCCTTTGATGATCTTCATCAGAATGCACTCCCAGGAATCCCGGATCCACAATAAATGTTTTATTTGTTCGATAAAGTCCATCACCAAATACCTCCTATTTGTTTGCGCGTTTAGTACACATTCCAAACTCACAACGCGCGGGCAAGTCCAAGTGAAAGTTCAGACAAAAAGTCCCATTACAGTTCGTAGAAACATGTCAAACGAAGTACAAAATCAATCTTTAGAATGTTGTTATCATAAATCTTCAATAATGTTTCAAGGGGAGAATTCCTTTGTCTGTAGAAATGCAATGAAACAGAGCTAACTATCATGTGAGCACGCGTGATCAGCTCATGGCACTCTGGCAGACCTCTGACTCATTCAGTTCTCATTCCCCCCTCCTCACAGTAGAAGCATCAAACAAGGTTCTAAAGACTGGTGACATCTAGTGGAAGCCTTAGAAAGTGCAATATGACCCCATAGACACTGTATATTCAATAGGCAATCACTTGAAAAACTACAAACCTCACTTCCTGGTTGGATTTTATCTCAGGTTTTGCCTGCCATATGAGTTATGCTATACTCACAGACATCATTCAAACAGTTTTAGAAATTCAGAGTGTTTTCTATCCAAATCTACTAATGCTATGCATATATTAGTAACTGGGCCTGAGTAGCAGGCAGTTTACTCTGGGCACCTTATTCATCCAAGCTACTCAATACTGCCCCCCGGCCATAAGAAGTTTTAATGACCATTCCACAGGTGCATGTTCATTAATTGTTTATGGTTCATTGAACAAGCATGGGAAACAGTGGTTAAACCCTTTACAATGAAGATCCGTGAAGTTATTTGGATTTTTACGAATTATCTTTGAAAGACAGGGTCTTTTATTGCTGAGTTTATATATACAGTACCAGTCAAAAGTTTGAAAAACCTACTCATTCAAGGGTTGTTCTTTATTTGTACTATTTTCTACATTGTAGAATAATAGTGAAGACATCAAAACTATGAAATAACAGATATGGATTTATGTAGTAACCAAAAAAGTGTTAAACAAATCACAATATAATTTATCATTTGAATCTTAAAAGTAGCCACCATTTGCCTTGATGACAGCTTTGCACACTCTTGGCATTCTCTCATCCAGCTTCATGAGGAACGCTTTTCTTTCACTCTGTTGCCAAAATCATCCCAAACCATCTCAGTTGGGTTGATGTCGGTAAATGTGGAGGCCAGGTCATCTGATGCAGCACTCTTCTTGGTCAAATAGCTCTTACACAGCCTGGAGGTGTGTTTTGGGTAATTGTCCTGTTGAAAAACAAATGATAGTCCCACTAAGCGCAAACCAGATGGGATGGCTTAACGCTGCAGAATGCTGTGGTAGCCAAGCTGGTTAAGTGTGCCTTGAATTCTAATTGAATCATTGACCGTGTCAACAGCAAAGCACCCCAACACCATCACACCTCTTACTCCATTCTTCATAGTGGGAACCACACATGCGGAGATCATCTGTTCACCTACTCTCTGTCTCACAAAGACACAGCGGTTGGAACTAAAAATCTCACATTTGGACTCATCAGACCAAAGGACAGATTTCCACTGCTTTATTGTCCATTGCTTGTGTTTCTTGGCCCAAGCAAGTCTCTTCTTCACAATGATGTCCTTTAGTAGTGGTTTCTTTGCAGCAATTCAACCATGAAGGCCTGATTCACGCAGTCTCGCAGTTAATGTTGAGATGTGTCTGTTACTTTGGGCTGCAATCTGAGGCTGGTAACTCTAATGAACATATCCTCTGCAGGAGAGGTAACTCTGGTTTCTCCTTTTCTGTGGCAGTCCTCATGAGAAACATTTTCATTATAACGCTTGATGGTTTTTGCAACTGCACTTGAAGAAATGTTCAAAGTTCTTGAAATTTTCCGCATTGACTGATCTTCATGTCTTCAAGTAATGATGGACTGTCGTTTCTCTTTGCTTATTTGTTATATTTGTTCTTGCTATAATATGAACTTGGTATTTACCAAGTAGGGCTATCTTCTGTATTCCATCCCTACCTTGTCACAACACAACTGATTGGCTCAAACGCATTAAGAAGGAAGGAAATTCCACGAACTAACTTTTAACAAGGCACATTAATTGGAAGCATTCCAGGTGACTACCTCATGAAGTCGGTTGAGAGAATGCCAAGAGTGTACAAAGCTGTCATCAAGGCAAATGGTGGCTTCTTTGAAGAATTCAAAATCTAAAATTAATTTGGATGTTTTTTACACTTTTTTGGTTAATGCATGATTCCATATGTGTTAGAGTTGTGATGCCTTCACTAGTAGTATTCTTCAATGTAGAAAATAGTAAAAATAAAGAAAAACCCTTGAATGAGTAGGTGTGTCTAAATCTTTGACTTGTACTGTAATGTACTGTATATATATATATATATACACTACCAATATACAGTAACAGTCAAAGTTTTTACATTGTAGAATATATATATATATAATAATATATATATATATTTATATATATATATATATACATATATATATATATTTCTGAGCTTTCTTATATCTCCTAGATATAGGACAAACACTTCAAAACCTTATTCCTGTCTTTTTTACCATTTATGAATGTGCTATTCAACATGTTCCTATGGGCTGTAGCTGTAAAGGCCAAATTCAATATTTGATTAATATTTTTTAAATATATTTGTTTGATACCTAAAGCGGTCTTAAAATTGCAAATCAAATAGCTAAATGATCCATGCTATGACCTTCTTAAATCAATTCCATATCAGCTTAGAAGGAAGTAATTGAAGTGAAAGAGAAAGGAAATAGAGCACACACACAGTGACTCTGAGACCCTTGAGTGTTCCAGGTCGTCTGCAATGCCTGCTTTTTCTCTCACCACTCGGCTGCACAGCCCCAGGCTTTACTGAAAACACTTGTGATAGTCTCCCTGTTATGTCTATTGATTTCTATGTCTCTCTCTCTCATACTACTTTTTCTTCTGCTACCACTTTCTTCTCTTTGTTATCCTTTCCCTTTCTCTGTTTTCAAGTGTGTGTGTGTGCGTGCATGTGTGTGTGTGTACCCTTTTGTGCTAAAATAAAGGTGGCATCTGTGGTTCTGATGCCATGTCCCTCTGACTGCGTGGTGGTGAGGAGCACAGTCACCTTGGCTTAGAGTTGGCGGCAGTTGCATATCAGTCGGTCATCAGGGGTGAGTGTGTTCAATTTTAAGTTTCCTCCTCTTGCTTGCTAAATAAATACAATTTCAAATGAAGTTTCGTCTGGAACAGGGAGGATCTTTTAGCTGGTCTAGGATATCAGCTGGCCCAGTTATCAGGAGTATGGTGCACATTTTAGGACACCCTCAAGAGACTTAACTTGATACGTGGTCAAGGTAAACCAATAGTGTGGTCCTGGAAGAATTAATTCACACCAAAATGGATATATTTGGTCATTTGCAGTACCGTACTGTAGACACTAGCTAAACAAGCATTAACAACAATGCAAACCCTCAGAAGACTTGGAAACCATTGGGGAGATTGCATGTCTTCAAATAAAGTTTTTCGTCTGACTCGTGAATGTGACTTTGTTTTGTTTCAGCCAGCTGTTCTTCAGGCCTCCCATGCTCCCCTGGTTGTTCCACCCATCTGCCCCCCTGAAGGGGAACATCCACGGCTTCTTTAAAAACACACAAATACACAACAACTAAGTAAACACCATCTGAGAGAATACCTGATTGGCTCCCTTGGCATTTTGAGCTGCTTTATTTGATTGGCTGCTTATTACATTTTGGTGTATTATACAGTAAAATATTGTTTATTGTTGTGTAAATGTACCTAAATGTACCTAAAGATGTAAACTAATTATCGATATGCTATTGTAGGTACAATCTTTAATGCTGTAAAAATGTTATGATATATACCCATTGATTTTTGGAAGAATATAACTTAGAAATGCCTTGCAAGGGGCTGCCTTTGGCTGAAAAACAAATTACAGATAGTGCCTTTAATGTTGTGCAAAACTCCTCATTCTTTCACAGTTTTTTCGTCATATTGTCTGGTTAGGAGCAGCAGACGATCGACCTGTATCCCTTGCAATATATCCTAAATTCTTCACTTCCATGAATATTCATGGATTTGTGGCTTGGAAGAATTCCTCCAGTACTGCACATGGCATTAATATGTGCAGTGACATGTAATCCATACAGCCAGGACACCTGTGATATAAGCCAGTATTTGACATGTTTGAGGGCGTCGGGAGATAAAATGGAAACCGGCCACTAGGGGCTACAGTGAGCGCTGCTACTTTTCACGTAAGCATCTGCCTCTGGTGCCAAAGGTTGAATGTTCGAAATCCATTGATAGAAAATGTTTTTGGAAATTTTTGTTTGAAGCCTATACCAAACCCTTACCTTAACCATTCCGAGTTCATGCCTAAACTTAACCCTATCTTTAAAAAATCTGAGGTAATGCCTAAACTTAACCTTAAACACTTTGACATTTTATGTTTGTAAGGGGTTAAATGGAGATCATTGAGACCCATTCAGATTCACTGTGAGGGGTTAAACAGAGATTATTGAGACCCATTCAGAGTCACTGTGAGGGGTTAAACAGAGATTATTGAGACCCATTCAGATTCACTGTGAGGGGTTAAACAGAGATTATTGAGACCCATTCAGATTCACTGTGAGGGGTTAAACAGAGATTATTGAGACCCATTCAGATTCACTGTGAGGGGTTAAACGAGGCTAATGTGTGTCCCAAATGGCACCCTAGTCCCTATATAGTGCATTACTTTTGACCAGGGCCCATAGGGAAGTGCAATGCGTAGGAAATTGTGTGCCATTTGGTGACCGAGCCTCCACACTGTGGAGCACATACACACACACATACACATACACATACACATACACACACACGCACACAAACACATACACATACACATACACACACACAGCCCAGGGTCTTATGTGTAGAGCCGTCTTATCTGCTCCTATCTGTGCCGCTCAGATGGTCCATAATTGGGGTCTAAATCTTCAAAAGAAACCCCTTGGGAGCCCCAGACACAAAGAAGAGAAGACACACACACGCACACTCAAACACCTCTGTCTGACAAAAACACACGCCACCCCAACCCCTCCCCCCACATATACACATATCACACACGTATTTCATACGTGGTGATGCTTGATCAGAGGGTGACCGTAGGGAGGCCCTATCCATTGATCAAACTATGCTTTAACCTCAAAACGGGACAAGAAGGCTGAGCGTAGAGGCTGTCATGCTGGGCGCCTGACTGCTACCTTTGGAAGAGCGTTGTAGAGGGATACCAGCCAGGAGATCTGAACCGAAGACATGGGAGATATCACACACATTCTCTCTTGTGCACACACACACACATCACACATACACATACACACACACACATACACATACACACACACACACACAGATATCTCTCTCTCTCTCTCTCACACACACACACACGCACGCACACACGCACGCAAATACCTTTTTTTATAAATGTTTTATTTCACCTTTATTTAACCAGGTAGGCTAGTTGAGAACAAGTTCTCATTTACAACTACGACCTGGCCAAGATAAAGCAAAGCAGTGCGACACAAACAACAACACAGAGTTACACATGAGATAAACAAATGTACAGTCAATAACACAATAGAAAAAAGAAAGTCTATATACAGTGTGTGCAAATGGCTTGAGGAGGTAAGGCAATAAAAAGGCCATAGTATCAAGTAACTACAATTTAGCAAATTAACACTGGATTGATAGATGTGCAGATGATGATGTACAAGTATAAATACTGGTGTGCAAAAGAGCAGAAAATAAAATAAAAACAATATGGGGATGAGGTAGGTTGATTGGATGGGCTGTTTACAGAGGGGCTATGTACAGCTGCAGCGATCGGTTAGCTGTTCGGATAGCTGATGTTTAAAGTTAGTGAGGGAAATATAAGTCTCCAGTTTAAGCGATTTTTGCAATTCGTTCCAGTCATTGGCAGCAGAGAACTGGAAGGAAAGGCGGCCATGGGAGGTGTTGGCTTTGGGGATGACCAGTGAGATATACCTGCTGGAGCGCATGCTATAAGTGGGTGTTGTTATCGTGACCAGTGAGCTGAGATAAGGCGGATCTTTACCTAGCAAAGACTTCTAGATGACCTGGAACCTGGGTCTGGCGACGAATATGTAGCGAGGGCCAGCCGATTAGAGCATACAGGTCGCAGTGATGGGTGGTATACCCTCTGCCCTGGACACCATATGTGAATTGATTGCCCCCCATCTATCTTCTGAGCTCGTGCTGCTAGGTGACCTAAACTGGGACATGCTTAACACACCGGCCATCATCATAACATCACCGGCAATCTAAACTTGATGACTTCAATCTCACACAAATTATCAATGAACCTATCACATCCCCAAATCTGTAAACACGGGCACCCTCATAGATATCATCCTAACTAACTCGCCCTCCAAATAAACCTCTGCTGTTTTCAACCAAGATCTCATCGATCACTGCCTCATTGCCTGCATCGGTAATGGGTCTGCGGTCAAACGACCATCCCTCATCATTGTCAAACGCTCCCTAAAACATTTATACGAACAGGCCTTTCTAATTGACCTGGCCGGGGTATCCTGGAATGACATTGACCTCATCCCGTCAGTAGAGGATGCCTGGTTATTCTTTAAAAGTGCCTTCCTCACCATCTTAAATAAGCATGCTCAATTCAAAAATTGTAGACCTATGAATAGATATAGCCCTTGGTTCACTCCAGACCTGTCTTCTAAGCTAAGGCTAGCTTTTTCAAAAATAAATTTGCAACCTGTAGTACAAACTAAAAAAAGTTCTGGAACACTGTAAAGTCCATGGAGAATAAGAGCACCTCCTCCCAGCTGCCCACTAATCTGAGGCTAGGAAACACTGTCACTACCGAAAATCCACAATAATTGAGAATTTCAATAAGCATTTTCCTACAGCTGGCCATGCTTCCACATGGCTAACCCTACCCCTGCGCTCCCCACAGCAACTCGCCCAAACCTCCCCCACTTCTCCTTCACTCAAATCCAGATTTGACTTCACAGTGCCATCCGTTTAGTCACCAAAGCCCCATATACTACCCACCACTGCGACCTGTATGATCTCGTTGGCTAGCCCTCGCTTCATACTCGTTGACAAACCCACTGGCTCCAGGTCATCTACAAGTCTCTGCTAGGTAAAGTCCCGCCTTATCTTAGCTCACTGGTCACCATAGCAGCACCCAACCGTAGCACGTGCTCCAGCAGGTATATCTCACTGGTCACTGGTCACCCTCAAAGCCAATTCTTCCTCTCCTTCCATTTCTCTGCTGCCAATGACTGGTACGAACTGCAAAAATCTCTGAAGCTGGATACTCGTCCCTGCCTCACTAGCTTTAAGCACCAGCTGTCAGAGCAGTGCACATATCACTGCACCTGTACATAGCTCATCTGTAAATAGCCCATCCAATCTACCTCATCACCATACTGAATTTATTTATTTATTTATCTTGCTCCTTTGCACTCCAATATCTCAACTTGCACATTCATCTTCTGCACATCCTACCATTCCAGTGTTTAATTGCTATATTGTAATTACTTTGCCACCATGGCCTATTTATTGCCTTACCTCTCTTATGCTACCTCATTTGCACATGTCGTATATAGATTTTTCCACTGTATTATTGATTGTATGTTTATTTCTTCAATGTGTAACTCTGTGTTGTTGTTTCTGTCAAACTGCTTTGCTTTATCTTGGCCAGGTCGCAGTTGCAAATGAGAACTTGTTCTCAACTAGCCTACCTGGTTAAATAAAGGTGAAATAAAACAAAAAATAAATGGAGCTTTGGTGACAAAACGGATGGCACTGTGACAGACTGCATCCAGTTTACTGAGTAGAGTGTTGGAGGCTATTTTATAAATGACATCGCCGAAGTCGAGGATCTGTAGGATAGTCAGTTTTACGAGGGTATGTTTGGCTGCGTGAGTGACGGAGGCTTTGTTGCGGAATAGAAAGCTGATTCTAGATTTAATTTTGGATTGGAGATGTTTAATGTGAGTCTGGAAGGAGAGTTTACAGTCTAGCCAGACACCTAGTTATTTGTAGTTGTCCACATATTCTAAGTCAGAACCGCCGAGAGTAGTGATCCTGGTCAGGTGAGCGGGTGCGGGCAGCGAACTGTTCAAAAGCATGCATTTAGTTTTACTAGTGTTTTAAGAGCCGTTAGAGGCCACGGAAGGAGTGTTGTATGGCATCGAAGCTCGTTTGGAGGTTTGTTAACACAGTGTCCAAAGAAGGGCCAGATGTATACAGAATGGTGTTGTCTGTGTAGAAGTGGATCAGGGAATCACCAAGAGCGACATCGTTGATATATACAGAGAAGAGAGTCGGGCCGAGAATTGAGCCCTGTGGCAACCCCATAGAGACTGCCAGTGGTCAGGATAACAGGCCCTCCTATTTGAGATACTGAACTCTGTCTGAGAAGTAGTTGATGAACCAGGCGAGGCAGTCATTTGAGAAACCAAGGCTGTTGAGTCTGCCGATAAGAATACGGTGATTGACAGAGTTGAAAGCCTTGGCCAGGTCAATGAAGACGGCGGCGCAGTACAATCTTTTATTGATTGCGGTTATGATATCGTTTAGTACCTTGAGCGTGGCTGAGGTGCACCCATGACCAGCTCGGAAACCGAATTGCACAGCGGAGAAAGTACGGTGGGATTCGAAATGGTCAGTGATCTGTTTATTAACTTGGCTTTCGAAGACTTTAGAAAGGCAGGGCAGGATGGATATATGTCTATAACAGTTTGGGTCTAGAGTTTCACCCCCTTTGAAGCTGGGGATGACCACGGCAGCTTTCCAATCTTTAGGGATCTCAGACGATAAGAAAGAGAGGTTGAACAGACTGGTAATAGGGGTTGCAACAATGGCGGCGGATAATTTTAGGAAGAGAGGGTCCAGATTGTCTAGCCCAGCTGATTTGTACGGGTCCAGGTTTTGCAGCTCTTTCAGAACATCTGCTATCTGGATTTGGGTGAAGGAGAAGCTGGGGAGGCTTGGGCAAGTAGCTGCGGAGGGTGCAGAGCTGTTGACCCAGGTTTGGGTTAGCCAGGAGAAAAGCATGGCCAGCCGTTGAGAAATGCTTATTGAAATTATTGATTATCGTGGATTTATCAGTGGTGACAGTGTTTCCTAGCCTCAGTGCAGTGGGCAGCTGGGAGGAGGTGTTCTTGTTCTCCATGGACTTTACTGTGTCCCAAAACTTTTTGGAGTTAGAGCTACAGGATGTACATTTATGTTTGAAAAAGCTAGCCTTTGCATTCCTGACTGACTGTGTGTATTGGTTCCTGACTTCCCTGAACAGTTGCATATCGCGGGGACTATTCGTTGCTATTGCAGTCCGCCACAGGATGTTTTTGTGCTGGTTGAGGGAAGTCAGGTCTGGAGTGAATCAAGGGCTATATCTGTTCTTAGTTCAACATTTTTTGAAAGGGGCATGCTTATTTAAGATGGTGAGGAAATTACTTTTAAAGAACGACCAGGCATCCTCGACTGACGGGATGTCAATATCCTTCCAGGATACCCGGGCCAGGTCGATTAGAAAGGCCTTGTCGCAGAAGTGTCTTAGGGAGCGTTTGACAGTGATGAGGGGTGGTCTTTTGACCGCGGTCCCGTAGCGGATG